>NW_026294540.1:1697318-1779818 GCF_007827085.1 Peromyscus californicus insignis | reverse complement strand
TAACCAGGCTGAGCAAGTTTGTTTTTTAATGGATTTAAATGTTGGGGTTCTTTTTTTTTCTTTTTCTGTTGGACACAGAGGAACAGAGCACATTATGAGAGAGCAGCCTGGCACCTCTTTGTAAAGTAGAAGCACCTGCGAACCCAACACCCCAATAAATGAATACAAGTGGCACCCCAATAAATTAATATAAGTGACTAGCACCCCAGGAAGGACCCCGGGTCTGACACCTTCCACCAACTAGATAAACATGTTCACAGCTCCGCTTCCACGGGCTGCTTTAAACCTGATGGCAAAGGGCTGCCTCTTTCCCCTGGTGCCTCTTGTGGGTTTGGTGGCCCACACGTTATAGAGACATGTTCGTTTTTATTTCTGCATGACTGATGTCACTGTGAAAACTTTCCATACTCGGCATCTCCATTCTTCAGTGAGCGAATCCCAGGGTTGTTTCAGTCTGGGGGCTCTACATGGGTTGCCGCTGTATGTGTTTGGAGACCGCGGGGACTTCCCTATACGGAGGACACCTAGGAATGAAGCCCCGGGGCTCACTCAGGGTCCAAACATTTTCCTTTAGTTCTGACAAATGGCTGCTTTTGCCATTTTCCCTTCCTACTGGCTAAGTGTTCCAGTTGCTCTGCTTTCTTTGTCAACACTTGATGCTATCAGTTTTCTTGGCTTTAGCCATGCTGGAGTGCATACAGGCAATGGGAGCTTGCTACACTCAAGTTAGCATTTCCCTGGAGGCTTAGGACATTGCCTGTTTTTTGTGGTCGCTTTCCCAGTAAATCATCTGTTCCAAGTGTTGCATGTTTTCTATTGGGTCCTCTGTCCTGTTCCTACTCCCATACCCCATCCACTCTCCCTGTCCCTTATCTTTCTGTTACGGAGGAGATGTTTGTACATTTTCATGGAGTCTAATTTTCAGGTCACTGCTTGTTCTGTGCAATGCAAAACAGAGATCATTTCAAAAGAGCTCAAGACAATCTCTGGAGGTCCAGAAGGGCTTTGAGATCACACTAAGTCACTCCTGTGGGCCCTGCGGGCAGTGATCTGCCTGTCTCCCTCAGTCTCTGCACACCCACTGCCGTGGTCAGCCTCCTTGCTGGCCGCAGGTGACAGAGCTGAATTCGAGGGATGCTGCCCCCAACCTCAGGAAATATAAATCTCCCCAAAGAAAATGTAGAAGATTCTCAGGGACCATGAACTTGACACAGATTTCTTAAGTAAAATAGGAAAAGGTCAGCCGGGTGGTGGTGGCACACGCCTTTGATCCCAGCACTCGGGAGGCAAAGCCAGGCAGATCTCTGTGAGTTCGAGGCCAGCCTGGTCTACAGAGTGAGATCCAGGACAGGCTCCAAAGCTACACA
Source organism: Peromyscus californicus insignis (assembly GCF_007827085.1). Taxonomy (NCBI): domain Eukaryota; kingdom Metazoa; phylum Chordata; class Mammalia; order Rodentia; family Cricetidae; genus Peromyscus; species Peromyscus californicus. The sequence continues at coordinate 1,778,451 of NW_026294540.1, read as the reverse complement.
GAGAAAAACCCTGTCTCAAAAAACAAAACAAAACAACAACAACAACAAAGACATTTGTTAAGAAAGGCTAACAGGCAGGCAGAGCATTTGAGCTGGGTTCCTGGTTCTGGTCACTTTTGTGCATATCCCTTTGTGCAGGACAGTGAGGACTGGAGACGACACATCAAAATTAACATGAAGGAAACTTTAGCAGACTGAAACCCTTCCCCACAAGGGCTTCATCGAAGGAACAGAGCATGCTCAAGAAAGCTCTTGCTACAAGCTGGAGAGGGGCAGGTGCTGTGTGAGCGTACTATCAAGGGCGGCTCCCACGCTCCAATATCCCCCCCCCCCCCCCCCCCCGTGCTTCCTGGCTCCTTTCTCGGCTCACTGGCTGGCCTCTGTTTGTGTGCATCCCTTTGTCCTGGGGTGGAGCCTGAGCTTAGGTGTGCTCTAAGCTCAGACTCTCTGAACTGTTGCTTTTCCTTTTTTTTTTGGTCTGTGTTTGGGCTCCAGGCTCAGCCTGCTCTCTCTCTCTCTCTTACTGTTTCTCTGATCTCCACTTAAAGGACATGACTGTCTCCACTCCCCTTCCCAGCAGCTACCTGGGTCTACAGCTGGCCCACCCTGTTTAGACCTTTAATAAAACTGTCCCTGAGCTTCCTTCTGGATCCATTTTAAATTCTTTTATTAATGAGTCTTCCAGCCCTAAAAGGAGCCTCAAGGTCCCTGATAAGACCTTATTGCTTCAGCTACTCAGAGGATTTCTTTCTTTAAGATTTATTTTTATTATTTTAATGATGTGAGTGTGTGCACACGAGTGCAGCGCCCTCAGAGGCTAGAGGCTTCATCCCCTAGAACGGGAGCCACTGACCTGGTGCTGAGAACCAAACCCAGGTCATCTATAAAGAGCAGCAAGTGTTCTGAAGCACCCGGCCACCTTTCCAGTCTCCAGGGAGACTCTCTCTTGAGTTTGTACTGTAAACAATGAAACCATGCCTGAGGAATCTCTGTGCTTCTCCTGGGCACCGGCGAGACCAGGCTGCCGTGTGAACAAGAAGTGGAGATGGAGATTGTGTATGCGCACATAAAACACCAGGAAAACTTCCTGGAGGGGGTGAGTTCAGAGGACCAATAGCAGAGAGCAGTTGAGACTTGGAGTCGGTGGGTTGTATGGCTGACCTCCTCCTCCAGGACGTCCCATAGATACGAAGAACATCTAGGAACAAAAGACCTGGCTGCCGTGGTTTCAGTGCCCTTCAGAGTCAACCTTGAAGCCAACTGCCTTTGAGTCAGAAAGACAGAAGAACAGAGTCAGGAAGGCTCTTGCTTCCGGTTATACAGCTGGTTCACAGCGAAGTGTCCCAATGCCCATGGAAGTGTTTCCTGGAGTCGTAGGGACACTAGGCAACAGAGCAAGAGGCCCCAGGTAAGGAAAGAAGTGAGAAGAACGTGAGAACATGAGGGGGTTTAAGGCAGGAACCATGCAGAGGAGGCAGACCAACAAGCAGGTTGAGTACTGCCCAAGACCCCTAACTGAGGCGGTAGGGCAGCAGCCAATAGCCAGATTCCATTCGGGCAGCCCGGTGTCCTGGCAAGGACAGGATCCACCCGAAGGAAGAGTCGGCACTGAATTATCAGCATGGCAACATGGGCTGGCAGAGCCTTTGAAAGGATTAGGATTGGGGGCACCAACTACATGCGAGGAGCTGTAGGAACGCTGCTACATTCACCCCGTAATCTCTGTGACTAACCCTGTGTCGGGGATCAGCGCTGTCTTCTACAAGGCAGCCAGCAGCCGGCACGCAGGGCCTTCTGCTCGGAGCCTGGGCATGGAGTGTTTCAGGCTGGCTGGAGAAGGGCTCACTTGAGTTTCCTGACACTTCACCTCGCACCTTGCCATCGGCGGCGTAGGAGAAGGGAAGTGGAGCCTGGGGGAATGACGTCCCCTCTTGCCCATGTGATATCTGGGAGTGCATATGGCCACAAGGCTGGACTACAGATAGCTGGGAGAGGCAGTGACATCTCCCCAACTCGGTCCTCTTCCCCCAGCTGGCTCTCCCAGTAGGTGGGGAATCCACCCTCCCTAACAGACGGCCCCACGTGGCTCCCACCCCCCCACCACACACACACACACACACACACACACACACACACACACACACACACACACCCAGGGTGTCAGTTCCTACAGCTTGAGCACCCCTCCTTCTAAGGGAGGCAAGATGTGAGGGCCTGGGCTCAGCAGCCGGACTGACAGACTGAGGGGCTTCCTGCCAAGAGAGGTGCTATCTTCCCGCTCAGCGTCCTGGATTGAGATCTCCAAACATCAATTCCCAACATTTTGCCGGATTTTTTTTTTCTTTTACCTCAAATCAAGTGGGGCGCTAGCATGGGCTATGTGGCCTGGCTGGGATGCAGCCAGCTGTCATGTGGAGTGAGACTGGTTGGTTACACACGTAGGGGATGGGGCGGGGGGAGGAAAGAGGGAGGGTAAAGGCTGGGGAGCCTGGATGAATAAATGATAGATAGACAGGTGGAGGGACAGACGAACAGACATGCGAGTAGACAGGTGGATGGATGGGCAGATGGATGGACGGGTGGACAGACGGAGGGACAGATGGACAGACGTGTGAATGAATTGGTGGATGGATGGATGAATGAGCAGACAAAAGGTTGGTGGTCTCTCCAACAGAGACCAAGGCATACCCATCATCTCTTTCTCCTCCAGCCCCTTGTCCCACCCACACTGAGTTAATAATTACCTTTGACTCCTGCCAGTCTCAGGGTCCTGAGCCCTCCCAAGTTCTCCACGGTGGGGCTGAGCACAGAGAGGTTGTGGAGACAGTCACAAACACTGGAGCCAATGGGGAGTGTGAAAGAAGGGAGGAAGGGATGACAGAGAGGACAAGGAGAAGGAAGTAAAGCAGGGCCACCCACCTCTCTGTAAACAGCGGGGAGCATGCCTGCAGCAGCCAGCGTCAGAGATGGTCACCTGCACAGGCTTCATCAAGGCCTGGCCTGCCACACAAGCAGAAGGGTTAGGATGCTCTCTTCCAGCAGGGGTTGGACTTGGGGGACAGAGTTGTCTTTGGGTGTCAGGAATGTTCCAAGTCCTTGGTCTGACTGGAGAATTATCCACTTGTCCACGGAAGGCAGTGGAGCCTGCAGTACGTTCATATGCACCAGCTGTGTGATTATCTTAAGTAATGTGACATAAGATGGGTGGATGGATGGATGGATGGATGGATGGATGGATGGATGGATGGGTGGATGGGTGGGTGGGATGGATGGATAGATGGATGGGTGGGTAGGTGGGTGGGTGGATGGATGGATGGATGGATGGATGGATGGACGGACGGACAGACGGGTGGGTGGGTGGATGGATGGATGGACGGGTGGATGGATGGATGGGTGGGTGCGTGGGTGTGTGGGTGGATGAATAGATGGATGGATGTGTGGGTGGGTGGGTGGATGGATGGATGTGTGGATGCGTGGGTGGATGGATGGATGGATGGATGGATGAATGGATGGATGGGCGGATGGGCAGATGGATGGATAGATGGACGGATGGGTGGATGGGTGGATGGATGGGTGGGTGGGTGGGTGGGTGGGTGGATGGATGGGTGGATGGGTGGGTGGATGGGTGGGTGGGTGGGTGGGTGGGTGGGTAGATAGATGGATGATTAAGAGATAGATAGATGGAGGAAGGGAGGAAAGGAGAGGAGGGAGGGAGGGAGGGAGAGAGAGAGAGAAGGAGGGAGGGAGGTTGGTGGGTGGGAAGACTGGTCAACCTGTCAGTGGTGACTAGATAACTCATTTCACCTGTTGAAGAGAAGTGTAGCCTTGCCCATGTCCAATGTTTGATGACATGTGGGCTGACTAATGCCGGATCTGAGGCCCCGCTTTTCTCTGGCCAGTCTGATGGCAGAGCTTGAGCAGGAAGGCTCTCTACCTCCTCCCATTCAGCTCTGGCCTGGGACACATTCAACGGTGCAGGAGACCTTGGGGGCACCAGTGACTTACATGGAATGTGGAAGGCTTACCGATGATCCCCAAACTTTGACATAGTCACATATGGCAGAGAGATGTGGGCTCAAATTACATGAGAAAATACTACAACAAACAAAATCAGTGCATGAGCTCTGCCCAGAGCTCTGCCTGCCTGTTTGTTCCCATTTGAGCAGAAATGGAAGGACCGAGTGCTGCAGCTTTCTGGTACCAGAGACTTCGGCAAATCTTCTACAGTCTACCCCCCCCCCCCCCGAGAATCACCCAGATTTCAGTTACTGGACCAAAAGAAGCCACACTGCTCTGTCAACTTTGGTCAAAGAGAAAGTGGGATTTGGCTGGGTGACAATGCCAAGGTCCACACCTTTGCCAAGACAACAGCTCTCCAAAGTATCCTGAAGTCGCCCCTTCTGGCCCTGGTGGCCTTGGGTGTCCCTCAAAGCAACGTGGAGTGGGAGGCTGGACGTAGGCAGACCTGTTCCCTCCTCTGAAGGGTCCAGATGTTCATCTGACTTGTTCAGGGAGCATCTGCTCCGGGTCACAGAGGCCAACAAAATGCCAGTGAACGCTTTCCTGGGGCTGTCACCCACCCATACCACCACAAGAGTCCCACCCACAGAGTCCTTATGTGATGTCAAGGTTCAGCATGTTTCAAATGCACTCCTAAGAGGTGACCATTACCCCTATATTACAAATGAGGAAACAGGCTCAGAGAGACCAGGTCACTTGCTTAAGGACACACAGCAAAGATGTGGGGGTTCCAAGCACATGGTCACCTTCCCCGTATAACCTGCTCTAGCCTGGGGGTGATGGTGATGGCGGTCATTCAGGGAAAGAGGGAAGAGGAAACAATAGGGAGGTAATATGATTTAAGGCCCTAGGAAGTTCTGAGACAAAAACACAACAAAATGAGAGAGAGAGAGAGAGAGAGAGAGAGAGAGAGAGAGAGAGAGAGAGAGAGAGAGAGAGAGATGTGTTCAGGGATACCTTACCTTCCACGAAGAGTGGTCACCTAAGCTGAGACCTGAACGTACGAACCATTGTGAGGGTCCGAGGACAGCACCCCAGACAGTGAACTGTAGGTTAGAGGCCCCGGGACAGGGTGGGTGGAAGATCCTGGCAGGAACACTCCATCCCAGGAGGAAGGTCTCTGCTGATGTTTTGTTAGGATCACTGGGGATAGGAGAGAACAGAACTTTTATTACCGGCTGTCCGGGCCAGCTCCCTCCATGGTTTCGAGGTTGAATAAAGGCTGAGTCTTGACAACCCAGGTACAGACTGGAAGACTGAGGCTCAGAGAGGGTGGGTAACCTGCCTAAGGCCGCACAGTAAATTGCCAGTATCACAGAGGTAGCAGGTGACAGGGCCCAAGTTAGAGCTACAACCCCCTCATATCCAAGACACCTCAGTTGACGAATGGATCTTATGTGAGATAACAAGTATATGGATTGTTTTCCTGGGTTCTCTTCCTTTGCCACTTGACCCCAGAGGATGGAGACAGGCCCCTCTGACGGGATCTGTAGTGAAGGAAATGAGAAAGAAGCCTGTGGCACCAAGTCCTCTTAACATAAACCAGCTCTGGACCCGCAAAGGGGACGTCACCATCCTTAAAAGGAGCCGAACAGAAACCAGCCAGTCACTGTGTGTATGCAACTCCAGTGTTCAGAGGGGACTGGAGGTCCCTGATGGCCCAGGCTGTGTCACCCACATCCACAGGTCACTGAGCGTCTACAATACACCCAGCACCAAAGGGGAAACTTAGGACATAGTGGGGGAACATCCACCAGCCCGTCCTCTGGGGTGAACAGTGAAGCTGGTGTGAGTGTCCCACTCTTACAAGGGGACCACCGTGGTTCAGAGAGGCTCAGCTCAAATGCGTCATTCCATTTGCCCCTCCAGAAATGAGTATTATAGATTTACAGAAGAGGACACTGAGGCACAGAACATGCGTGGGCCTGCCCCCATGATGTCACAGAAAGGCCAGGAGTTGCGTCTGTCTGTTCCAGGGTCCCTAAGGATGTGTCTACGACCCCAGGAGAAACAGAGGGTCTCTGAAAGTCTCTCTTGGAAGCCTGCGTGCAGCTTTGCCAATGGAAACCATCCCCGATGTCCCCATATTCTCTCACAGGCAGCAGAAAGCCCTCCCAGGAGCTCAGCACAGCTTTCCCTTCTTAATGTATTCTCGACTAAATTAAAGTCATACTTCATTTTAAATTAAGGGGATTTTTAAAAAAATAAAATATCTACAACGTTTAAATATCATTAGTAATTACATTTTATTTTATTTCAAGCCGGTTGGAAACATTTTATTTCTAATTAGGTACATTTGTTTTTAATATCCAGTTTACTGAATGGAGAGACTCCAACAGGAGGGTGGGAAAAGGGACTCACCACCTACCCAGGACTGCCTGGATCAGAAAGCCCCCCAGGCCACTCTGGACATCACTCCTTCTGGACCCCCAGCCCTGGGGTGATTCCCCTTTCCTTTGATGAGTATGATACCTCAAAGGAGGAAGTCAATCGCCCAACCAGTGACCAGGCTGGAGGGTTTGTCCACAGCTACACAAAGCATTCTGGGTTTTTTCAGCATCTCCTCTGCCTGAGGTTGGAAAGGCCACAGCTTGTGACGTGTCTTCAGCTCACACTGACCTGGTGTTTGCCACAAGCCGACTCTTCACATGGGGATCTGCCTCATTCCACAGGGCCCTGACTTGGCTACTTTCTCAATTCTATATCCAATAATCTCTGGAAATGTCACGCATGTCCCTGGTGCATTTTGCTATGCCTCTTGACCTCACCTGGCAAGGATCCCAGAGAGGAATGTGATGATGCCCTGCAGGTACATCAGTGAGACAGTGTCTCGGGTGGCCAGACCTGTCTGGCATCTAGAAGGAAGGCAGCCATGGGAGCTCTGGACCAGGGGACCCTGCACAGCTGGGCAATGTTCCTGGATGGGGTTGTTTAGGGAGTAACAGCAGAGGGAAAGCCTGTGTGGGTTCCCTGGCAGGTGCATATGATATCTGTGATTTGCCTTTGTTGAATCCACATATGGACGAGCCCAGGCAATGGGGGGGGGGGATGTCAAGTGGCTAGAAGGACAGACAGATGAACAAATGGGTGTGTGACATAGGAGCCCACATGACACAGCTTAGGATCTACGGTATCATAGACACTACATTACTTACTGCACACACACACACACACCATGCTGGCCACAATCTGGACACTGCACATCCAACACCCCAGGACCTGTTCACCAAGCACCTAAAACACCAGAGATGCTGCTCTGAGCTGCAGCCTGCAAGCCAGAGGCCATCACCTCTACTAGTCAGTTACCGCCGTGAAACGAGTCACCGCAGGTCCTGAGGCTGCGGAACAGGAGTCCAGCCACATCCTTGCTGGGTCCTCTCTGCTCTGAGTCCCTCCTCAAGCTGCCATCAGACTCTAGCCTCAACTTCTGGGGCTCACCCAGAAGGACTTGTTTCCAAACACGTTAGCTGGCAGAGTCCCGTTGCTGGATGCCGAGCAATGGGGACAGACGGGTGTTCCTCATGGGCCACTAGCTAGGTAGAGATTGCGGTCAGTCTCACCATGGGAGTCTCTCATGTGACAGACCGAAAAATGGGCGACAGTGCCATCAAAGCCACTGTGCTGGTTGGCTTTTGTCAACTTGACACAAAGCTAGACTTATCTGGAAAGTGGAAATGTTAATTGAAAGAATGCCTCTGTCAGATTGGCCTGTGGACAAGTCTGTGAGGTGTTTTCTTAATGATCGATCAATGTGGAAGGGCCCAGCTCACTGTGAGCGGCACCACCCCTGGGGAGGTGGTCCTGGGTTGTATAAGGAAGTCAACTGAGCAAGCCAAGATGCGGCTTACTGCCTTGCTCCATGGCCTCTGCACCAGCTGCTGCCTCCAGTTCTTGCCTTGACTTCCCTGGATGATGGACGAAAAGCTGTAAGATGAGATAAATCCTTTCCTCCCCAACTTGGTTTGGTCACACTTTTTCATCACAGTCATAGAAACTCTAAGACAGCTGGTGGCAGGCATGGTGTCCAGAGAGGCTCCCAGTGTGCAGGTGGATGCTCTAAGATTCTGTGCCAAGGCTGCACCATGCACACGAGAGGCTCCGGTGTCTGAGAGTCACACTGTCCAGAGAGTGGTGAAATCTGCCAGTGCCTGTGTTTGTGGACCAGGCAGTCTGCCATGGAGGAAGCTCTTTAGGAGGCCTTTCTTATTCCCATTTCAAAGCAAATCTTTGGTCACATTTGTGGGGGAAATTAAGTATATTTAAAAAAAACAGAAAAAAATGAAAATTACCCAAAATTATCACCCAGAAATAAACAGGCTTTTTGTTGAGGTTGTTTTTTTTTTAGTGTGTGCTGTTATTCAGGCTTATTGACTATCCTTTAGACCAACAGATATCAAATTCAGTAAACTCTGAGGCTTGTAGGTTGGTTTTTTTTTCTGATTCTAAAAAACTAAAACTTGTTTTGTACAGTTAATTGATTAGTTCATATGCACTATTTATGAAAACAAGAAGTACAGGGGTTGAACATTCATAGAGAGCAAATGGGGTGGATGAGTCTGAATCTAAGTCACAAGGAGACAGTCCGGGGATCCGCAGGCTCTCACCGCTCTCTGCTCTAACATGACTGCAACAGAAACTGCCCATTGCTCTACGGGTCCCTCTTCCAACACTTAAGAGTCAGTGCTGGAGAGACTCAGGCAGGAGATAGCAGGCTGAGCGCTTCAGTGCCAGCTAATAGCTATGATACAGCAGTTGGCTGTCTTGCTCAGCTAAAAACAAAACAAAACAAACAAAAAGAGCAGTGGGTACAGTGGATACGTCTGTATTTCCAGCCCTCTGAAAGCTGAGCGAGGAGGCTCAGTTATACAGTAACCCTGGGTCACAAAGAGAGAGACCCTGTCTCAAAAAAGGTGGTGGTGGTGGTGGGTGAGTGAGCCATGTGTCTTAGTTAGGGTTTCTGTTGCTGTGAAGAGACACCATAATCATGGTAGCTCTCATAAAGGAAAACATTTCACTGGGGTGGCTTACATTTTCAGAGGTTCAGTCCATTATAATCATGGTGGGACCTGGTAGCGTGCAGGCAGACATGGTGCTGGAGCTGAGAGTCCTACATCTTGATAGGCAGGCAATGGGAAGTCAACTGAGATACTGGGCGGTATCCTAAGCATGGGAAACCTCAAAGCCCAGGCCCACAGTGGCACACTTCCTCTAACAAGGCCACACCCAGTCCCACAAAGCCATGCCTCCTAAGAGTGCCACTCCCTATGGGATTATGGGGGCCAGTTACATTCAAACCACCACACATGCAGTGATAACCTGAAATGACTTTGAAAGAATTCCTCTTGCTTTCCAACACAGACACACAACTTCTCCCTCCCATTACCTTCTCAGATATCTTCACAACTGCCAGCAAGTGCAGACCCTGAATGGTTGTGCTTCCTTGTCTCTGGTGTGGCTTGGTGGCTGGGGCTTGAGGGTGAAATGGGACCCCTGAGCCGTGTACAGTCACCGCCAGCCTTCAGCAATGACCCTGCAAGCTCCTGAGCCTCATTGTTGAGAAAGGAGAGAAGTCACTGAGCTCCAGTCGTGGCTGACTTTAGATGCACACAAGCACAAGCCGCTCCTGTGGTTTGGAGACAATCTCCTTGTTTCTGGACCAGTTGCTACTTGTCTGGGGTTAAGACCAGGACAACCATGTGCTGCTTTGGAATAGACCCATTAGGAGATTATTTTTTAAAAATATTTGAAATATGCTTATGCCCACTGCTTCTCACTGGGCATGTAAGAGCACCTATGACGCAGGGAGACAGGATATCACACAGCCCTGACCTTTGGAATGGCATGAACCATGCCAACCCTCCTCCACTCCCCTTATTTTCCAGAAGACCTCGCTAGCCTCTACTCTCTTTGTGACACATCTCTGGCACTTATTCATCTCCCAATTTTAACTACAAGAAGTCTGGGGATCCAGAACATTCATAGAGAAGTCATACATGACTTCTGCAAGGACTAACCTGTCAGCCCCAAGGGTGGCTGAGGTGATCACAGGACACTGTTTTTGAAAACTTCCAAGAAAAAGATAGATCTTCCAACCTTTTGTAAAAGACCTCTTGAGTGACATCCCAAGTTCAAAGCTGCTAAACTATATTTTGAAAAAGAAAAACAAAACAAAACAAAAACCTAACAGAAAAAAGCAGGATACCCTGTCGTTGACAGAATCAATATCCACAATACTGTTGTATTTGTAACTAACTGTTGTATTTGTATTGCCTTTTATTTATGGCTGATGGTAAATGTTCCTGTCTACAGAGTTACATAACCAATTTTGAGACAAGATATTTAATATTGGGGCTGGAGAGATGGTTTAACAGTTAAAAATGTGTACTGAGGGATTTTTCAGCTTCCTGAGTCCCTGCACTGCTTTGCAGAGGGTCTTTTTCTCTGTACATCTGCTACATGTATGTGTTTCCTCATCACCAATAAACACCTTTATTCAACTGCTGAAAAAATAAAACTACTACTACCCTCCCTCCCCCCCACAAAAAAAACCCCTGTGTACCGCTCTTGCAAAGGACTAGAGCTCTTTTCACAGAGCATCTATAGGAGACAGCTTACAACCACCTGTAACTCCAGCTCCTGGGCTTCTGGCGCCCCCTTTAGGCCTCCCCAAGCACTGCACTTGCATGCACATACACATAATTTAAAAAATAAAAGTAAATCATTTTTAGAAAGATATTTACTGAACATGAATATGACCTAAATGCTTTATAGACACGGGAATAGTGTCACCACTAAGCATTCCTTTTGCATAATTAAAATATGCCTAAAAATGAATATTTGAAGAAATCAAGTAGGTTGGCTTTTTTTTTAAATCTTAAGTAAATCACAACCCTATTGACATGGATACTGCAAGCTGAGCTCTGGGCAGCTAGAGGTTTGGACTCCCCACCACAAGCAATGAAAGGACTGGGGATGAGGCCACCTCCAAACTTGTTTTAATTCACCTTAGAAATCAAGGTGGGGGCAGGCAAGATGGCCCAGCAGTTAAAGAGGCTTGCCATCAAACCTAAAAATCTGAGTTTTATCCCTGTGACCCATGTGGTAGGAGAGAGTTGATTCCCACAACTGTCCCCTGACCCCCATATGTACAACATGGCCCACACCGTCCCATACACACACACACACACACACACACACACACACACACAGGTGTCTGCTGTATATAGCTTCCTTCATTAAGGCTTCTTCTCCCAATTCATTTGCAGAATAAATGCTAAGCCATATGTTTCCCTATACTCAGATGGAGTCTCCCAGCACCCAGGCTTCCATTCAAGTCCCTTTTTTATCATATTTGTCCTCGTCCTCATATCTGGAATGTTTACATAGAGTCTCCTGTGTTGTAGGCTCAGTGCCTGGTTGGTGTTATTGGGGGATGGTAGAATCTCTGATGGACGGTCTAGTCATTTTAGCCTCAAAAGGACTCTGGGACCCATATTTTTCAAACAGCTTTCCCTGCCACACACTTGTCATAGTGTACTATCTCAGGTCCAAAACAATGGGGCCAACCAATTGTGAACCACAACCTCAAAAAAAAATTGAGTCAAAATTACCCTTTTCTCCTGTAAGTTTGTTATCTCAGGTGTTTCTCACAGGAACAGGAAGCAGGCAAACAGCCCTGCCTGAGTTCTGAGTTTTGAACTGTGTGGCTACAGTACACCCTGAAGAAAAATTTAAAAGGAGATTGGGTGATAAGCTACTTTGTCAGGCCCTTCAGTGTACAGGAATATCACTTTTGATGTGTTTATATATCAGAAATAGTTTGGCTGGGTATAAAAGTCTTAGTCATCCCTTTTCTTCTTTCTACTGTTTCCTTTACTATTGTAGAAGAGAACCCTAAATCTATTGAAGATGAAACAGTTCTCATGTTGAATGATTTTTCTGTCTGGATCCTGATGTTTTAATTTACCTTCAAGCCTATAATCACCATCATCTTTTGGTTATTTTGTTTTTGAGTTGGTGTGTTTTCCTGGATGCATCATTAAGATTTGCTTGAACTCTGGCTTTCTTTCTGTGGTATCTTTGATTAATGGTGAAACCACAATGCTTGGCCCTCATGTCCTTGCTATAATTAATTGTGATTTTCCCCATAAAACAATGAGAGTGGTGACTGGTTTTCACTGGGTGATCAACAATTTTAATTCCCCTTCCTTCCTCCTTCATGATCACTTTCTGGAATAGTGGGGCTTCCTGTTTGGGAAGAAGTATGTTTATGTGTTCATAAATCAGTAACGACTGGCATTTCCCTCTGGTCTCTAGAACTGGTCCCTGAGAGGACACCTTCAGACTCCTGAAATACACAAGACTCCGTCCTCTCAATGAAGGAGGCATGGAGCTCCAGCCTGTGCTTCTGGGACTGCTCTGGGCTTTGGACCGTGTACAGTACAGAGATGTGTACTCTGAGCATCCCGTGAGTGGGAAGCATAGAAATTCAGTGGCTGGTCATTTCTATAGGAGCTTGGGCTGGTTGATCTAAAAGAATCCATGGGAGGGAGAACTCTTCTGAGCTGTTATTAGAAACCCACCTCCAAACTTCCCATGTGTTAGTTGTAAACCCTAGCATTCCAGAAACAGTCATTGATAAGTGGTTTTCACGCAGATTATAAATAACCGCAGAGGGTTCATTCACAAAGTGATACATGTGCTGATTACAAAAGGCACTTCGGAGCCTGCTTTTTACAAATGTGCGCTGCTTGCCCACTGAATACTTCGGGAAGTTCTACGCACTTGTGGTTTTCTGTGGTAACTACACAATAAACAACTTGAAAATATACTTGCAAATACCCTGTGCTAATTACACAGCAAGCCCTTGACAAGCACTAGCCTGGAAGTGGCCCGTGTGCTGAGGACATCCCTGCACCTCCCAATGCAAATGGCTCCCATGACCACACTCCAGTCATTTCAGGAATGATCATGCGCAGGAGTTACCGCAATCCCTGACTTCAAAATGTTGAATAGCAAATCACTCCTATGCTAACCACAAATCCAAACACCTCCCCGCGGTGGCCACAAGCTCTTGTCAGTTGTTCTTTTCTGCTTCCTTTAGCAATCCACTGTTACTGACGGACTGACAGAATCCTTCCTTCCAGCTGGTGCCTACCATGGATAGACATCTCACACCTGCTGCAGCAGACTTCCCTTCCCTGCCTGTGACCACATTCTGTTGGGCATCTGAAGGCCCGGCTCTGAGACACAGCTTGTAAAGGTTCACCTAGAGCAATAATGTTCTATTCTGCTTAGAGCCATCAACCTACAGCCATACATAGAGCATCTTGTGTACCCTATATGTACCGAGGCTCAGATGTCCAAGTGAAGCATCCAGACCTCGGTGGAATTGTGTGTGGGTTCTCTCACTCTGCCTTGCAGCCCACTGCTCTCTCTTCTCTCTAGCTTGGGCCAGATCACCAGATTCCATACTTGGGGCTGAGGATAGAGCTCTGTGGCAGAGGACTTGCATTGCCTGCCCGAGACCCTGGATTTGATCCCCAGGACCCAAGAAGTAATTGGGTAAATTGATACCTCTTCCTCATCTTGTTGGATTTCTAGGTCTCAAAGATGGGAGTAGAGGCTGAGGATTCAAACTTCCCGTTTTACAAATGGAAAGACCGAGGCTCGGGGTACCACAACGGCCTTGCCCTTATCAGTTTCAAGGCAGAAGTCTTAAGAATCCAGGTTCCAACCTTGGCCATGGGCTTCGCTCTCTCCAGCTGCCTCTCCTATCCTCTCTCTCCCCCAGCTTTCTCAGGCCCCTCGGCCTCGCCCACCACACCCAGTCACTGCCATTTTCAAGATAGATTGGAGGCCCCCAGGACGACTCTCACCTCTTTAAGAGTGAAAATGGATATCCCAGAGATTGCGGCTTAATTGACTGATTAATAACAGAAAACCTAATTGAATGCTCCCAGCTCGCGTGTAGGACGGCTTAATGTCAGAGCCTGGGGAGTAAACACGCAGCGGGAAGGTCTGAACTGCAGAGCAAGCGGGGCTTTCCAATTTAAGAGTCAATCTCATTATACACAAGGCTGTTCCCTTGATCCTCCGGAAACGAGTTCCAGCATCCTCTGCTCCACCCTGCTGCTGGTGTTAATCTCTCTCTCTCTCTCTCTCTCTCTCTCTCTCTCTCTCTCTCTCTCTCTCTCTCTCTCTGTCCTCTCTTCCCTCTCCCTCTCCCTCTCCTCTCCTCTCTCTCTCTCTCTCTCTCTCTCTCTCTCTCTCTCTCTCTCTCTCTCTGTCGTCTCCTCTCTCCTCTCTTTTCTCTCTCTCCTCTCTTCTCTCCCTCTCTCTCCCCTCCTCTCTCTCTCTCTCCTCTCTCTCTCTCTCTCTCTCTCTCTCTCTCTCTCTCTCTCTCTCTCTCTTCCTCCTCCTCTCTCTCTCTCTCTCTCTCTCTCTCTCTCTCTCTCTCTCTCTCCCTCCCTCCTGATCTCCCATATTTGTTCCCCTCACTGCATATCTGAGCCGCTCAGTAAATATTCACGCTCTGCCACTGTGAGGTCTGGGAAGCACTCCTGTGGCCAGGACAGGTGTGTCACTTAATCCCAGAAGTGCAGACAGAGGCAGAAGCCTGAGAGCCAGGTCTTGGAGGGACGGAGTGTGGAGGTCTGCCTCTCCCTGCTTCATCCTCAGGCCTCGAGGCCTTGTTGGGGCACCCTGGCCATCCGTACACATCAGCTTGGCTGTCAGAGCCAAGGGTGCAGCCTGGGTGGCGTCAGTGGCGGCCAGGTGGTTCTAGAGGACACATGTCCAGGGTCACATTGAGGAGAGGAAGTTTCTTTTGAACCTCTCCTTGGTGGCCTCCTCTCACTGTGTCCTCATGGTCACCTCCAACATCTGCTCACATTCCCCTTCGCAGGGCCCCCACCCATCAGATGAAACCAAGACCACACCCTCTTGGCCTTTTTTTTTTTTTTTTTTTTTTTTTTTTTTTTTTTTTTTTTTTTTTTTTTTGGTTTTTCGAGACAGGGTTTCTCTGTGTAGCTTTGCGCCTTTCCTGGAACTCACTTGGTAGTCCAGGCTGGCCTCGAACTCACAGAGATCCGCCTGGCTCTGCCTCCCGAGTGCTGGGATTAAAGGCGTGCGCCACCACCGCCCGGCTTGGCCTTTTTTTTTTTTTTTTTTAACTTGCCTCCTCCCAGAAGGCTCTGGCTCCTAGTGTGAGACAACAGAGGACTAGCACCCCAACACAAGGATTTACAGGAGAATGTTCCACCTCCAGCTCCAGAACCCCTCAAGGTCAACACACACACACACACACACACACACACACACACACACACACACACACACACACGCACGCGCGCGTGCTTAGCCTGTGACCTTGAACCTTGCCCTTGGTCCTTTTCATCCTCTTCATCGAACAGAATGCCACCCACACAAGACCAGAGACACATTTTATTCACCCTGTTCCCCTCTGCCCTGCCCCAGCCCTTCTCAGCTGCCACCCAATGACCTGGCTCCCCAGACATCATCCCCAGATCCAGGTTCCCACTGTCCCCATCCCACCCCACCCCCTGAGGAAGCACAGTTTTCCTGTATTCCATCCTGCAGTGCAGAGCTGGCTGTGTACCCACACCCACTCTGTCCATCCCCCTCCCCCTCCCTTTCCCCATTCAGCCCCAGCTCCAGTAGCGTTGGTGTCCCTGAACAGACCCGTGAGTGAGGGCAGTCCTGTCTCTACTACCCAGCCTGCACCTTCTCTGATCATTTCTTCGAAGCTGGTGGCTTCCAAATCCAGCCCTGCATCTCCCTGACTCACCACACATCTCCCTGGCTGTCTCTGCATGCTTTGGTGGCAACTTCACCATTCAGGCTCCTGTGGAGCCGCAGTCAGCCACCAGCCTCCAGTGTTGGGAGAAAAACAATCTCTATGTATGGAGGCCTGAGTAAGCTACTTCATGAGACAGGCTGGCATGCTACATTCATGTACATGGCACAGGAACCTAAAAAAGGCGTAGACAGTATGCATGCACATCCACACATGTGAACACGCATAGGTAAATGCACTGTGTCTGTTTACACAAATGCAGTGTTCACGGGTGTGTAAACTCCTCTGAGCACATAGTTCCTATGTTCGATTTTTGGCACCATGTGCCTGGGAGACTGACGGCAATGGATGGGATGTTTGGGCTCACGGTTTCAAAGCCTGTCCGTGTCAGTGGACTGGAGCTAGGTGGAGCACAATGGTGGGTAGAGAGAGCCGCTCACTCCACGATGGCCAGGAAGATGGGAGAGAGGCAGAGAGGAAGGAAGGGCCTCCTTCAGGGGCTTCCCCATTGGTCTCCTTCTTCCAACAAGCTATCCCCAAGTCCCAAACCTCCTGGTTGCCCATTAATCATTGCCGCCAGGGCAGGCTCATCTACTCACAGCATGGGAACACCTCAAACCCAGTTTCTTCTCACAGCCACCTCAGAACCTCCTGCATGGGTCCTGTGTCCCGAGAACATCATAGATCCAAACCTCGGCACGACCCCTTCCTCTGCCTAAGACAGACGTCAGTCCAGACAGAAGGCACGAGTGGAGCAGGAATCTTAAAAGTTTTTATTAATAAAATCAAACCTGGAGCCAGGTATTGGGGTGAATGCTGGAAGATCAGAGAAGCAGAACAAGCCACAGCTTGCTCACCTGGCCAGTTCCTCAGCTGATCCTGTTTCCTCAGCCTGGAAGCCTCTGAGTCCTCATCCAAATGGATCTCAGCTGAACTGCTTCTCGAAAGTCTGAAGCTTAACCAGCTCTAGTTCCTGGTCCTCATGCCTTAAATACCTTTCTGCTTTCTGCCATCACTTCCTGGGATTAAAGGCGTGTGTCACCATGCCTAACTGTTTACAGTGTGGCCTTGAACTCACAGAGATCTAGATGGATTTCTGCCTCTGGAATGCTAGTCTCTGTATCTAGTGGCTGTTCTGGTCTCTGACCCCAGATAAGTTTATTAGGGTGCACAATATTTTGGGGAACACAATACCACCACACTCGAGGAAAAAAGAAGAGAGCATGTGACCCTCCGAGTCACAAAGCTAGGTGGTGGCTTGATGTGGGCAAAGCGGTCAGGATGCGCAGAAGGCCAGGTCTGACCAGGAAAGGACGCACATGCAGCCCACACAGTCGAGCATTTCTCAGAGGCAACAAGAGCTCCAGATGCCCACGTAGAATGAGAAAGAGGGATTGGGGGGTGGTCAGGTATGGCTGCAGCCATGCCGTTCTCCCAGCCAATGCAGGGACATCTCTGAATTTCTCTTAGGTCCCTGTCCCTGTGTGTGTGCTGGGAACAGAGAATGGTGACTCCATCAGGCTGGTGACCTCAGAATCAACACTTGAACAAGATCTCAGGACCTCGCATTCACACTGACAAAGTGCTGACCTGGGTGTCCTAGAAGGACCCAGGGGTCAGGAAGGCTGTGGACAAGAAGAGTCTCCTCGTGGGGATAGCCCCACTTCCTCCGCGCTGCCTGCATCCTGCCCACAGCGTGACAGAGGGGATCTCCCCTCCTCTTCTCCCATCCCTTACTCTCTCCTCCCTTCCTCTCCTTTCCCCTCTGCTCCCTTCCCCTTCTCCCCTGCTCTTCCTCCGTTCTCCCCTCCCCTCCTCCCCTCCCATCTCACTCCTGTTCTTTCCCACACCTTTTTCCTCCATCCGACTCCCTCTTCTGCACCTACACATATCTCCATCACCTTGTCTGTGCCCCAGCTCCCCATTCCGTCCCACTGGATCCAGGAGGCGGACTTCCTTTTCACTAATTCTCTCCTCACCAGTATCACCGGCTGCCGCCGATGCACATCTGTACCGAGGGTGAACCTGGACCTGGGCTGCTGGCTCAAAGGTAAATGTAGTCTCTCTCTCTCCTTGTGAAGCCCTTCTTGCCCTCTTGTGGTCATCTGTCACCCTGCTAAGCCAAAGGCCCTTGGTTGACAGGTCCTTGATTGGCAGTATCAACGGTTGATATTCATTGCTATCTGCCTGGTGCCTTGTATACACTTGGTGCTTAAGAAATGCTCCTTGCATAGGTGAGGGCATGAATGTAGACCTAACAATGATCCCAGGTTGCAAGGATCATTGTCCAAGCCTCGCTATCCATCCCTCTACCCTCTCACCTGCTCCCCACACCAGGGGAGCCCCACTCCGAAGGAGACGGATGCCTACATGAACCAAGCCCGGGAGGGCGACAGCAGGTGCCCAGGCGTCCCCAGTCAGGGCACTTTCCGCACACAGCATCCCCACCATTCCATCTGGCCACCCCTCTTCTGAAATTCTATGTGTGACCTTCAGCCACCAAGAGGACCAACCTCCAGCAATATCCAAATAAATTCATTCTTCTGCTTCACTCGATGTGGGGAGCTGGGGGATCGGGCTCCCTTCCCAGCCTGCTGTCATTGTCACAAGCCTCAGTGCTGACAGCCCCCATCCCTCCTGGCTGGTCTGCATAAACACCTCAAGGTGCTAGCCTGCCTTGAACGGCCTTCAGCACGAGATGATGTGAGACCCCAGATCCTTCATGACTGGTGTGTGTCTGTTTCCTTTTGCTTTGTCTCTTACTCCTCCGTTGCCGGTCTGTCAAGTTGATAAAGACAGGGTGCCCTAGATGCAAAGCCAAGCCACAGAGTCTGCACCCGACTATGGAGACAGAGGTGCAGGGGGATGACGGGGAGGAGGAGGAGGAGGAGGATGGGAGGCAGGCAACAGAGGAAAATTGATGGAAAGGAAGAAGAAATACAAAAGGAAGTGGAATAGACAGAGACGAGACAAGAGGGAAGAGCAGGGCTGGGGTGTGCTCAGTGTGTCAGGCCCAGGGTCAATCCCAGGGACACACGTACACACGTAGGCCACGGGAAATGAAAGGAGCATGAAGGAGAAAAAGTGAGGGGAGTAGCCAGAGAAAGGAAGGGATTGAGAAAGCAAACACGTAAGCCAGGAGACAACCAAGCAGAGACAGAGGGACAAGAGAGAACAGCAGAGGAACATGAGGCCTGAAGACAAGGGCACACGCCCTGCCCAAGACCTCTGCGCCCTTTCTCATAACTGCTAATGCTGGTGGCACCAAGAGTCAAACACCAGGGTCTGCTCAAGCCCAGGGACCACCTCCTCTTGATCTTCCCTTCCCTCAGCCACAGTTCATAAACCAGGCCAAAAAACACTCTCTCTCTCTCTCTCTCTCTCTCTCTCTCTCTCTCTCTCTCTCTCTCACTCTCTCTCTCACACACACACACACACACACACACACACACACACACACACACACACACACCAGAGAAGAGTTAGAAGGCAGCATGGCTACAAAATGGCCTTGGGTGTCCTTTCTGCACGTCCTGTGTTCAAATGGGTAGAGTCATGCCCACCACGAGCCAGGACCCAATTGTCTGTTTGAGCCTCCTATCCCCATCCTTTGGGCCTCCCATTCCAGAGGTCGGGCGGTGGCTATGTTTTGGGTGGGTGTCCCCCGAAGATTTGTGTACCCAAGGAAGCTCTTTTAGAAGGTAGGACCACTGGAATGCAGGGTGGGCCATCCATCCTTCAGTCATATACCTCAAGAGGATCATGGGATGTCAGTCTCCCACTTTGCAGCCATGCTGTGAAATGTGTTGTATGCATATACACAGAGACCAGAGGGGGATGTAAGGGTCCTGCTCTGTCACTCTCCACCTCTATCACCCTCCACCTTATCCCCTGAGACAGAGTCGGCCACTGAACCTAAAAACAAGGCTGCTGTGCAAATCCCTGGAACCCATGTTAAGAAGCCAAGTGTTGTCATGAGTGCCTGGAACCCCAGTACTTCGAGAGGCAGAGGCAGGAGGATCAGTGGGCTTGCTGGCCATCAGCCCCCCTTTTTCCCCCTCTCTCTTTCTCTCATACAAAGAGGTATTTTCAAAGAAAACTTCATTTTAACCCCAAAGAGTGAATTCCCGCCCTCCCAAGAGCAGCGCCCCCAGTGACGTCCCCACGTTGGTGATGGCAGCGACAGCGGTGACTACACTCTTGGTACACTCGCCTTTGGCTCTCGCGTCACGTCTTACGACTCGTCATTAGTTTGTTTCTTGTTGTGGGCTCCTTATTGGTTGCTCTAATGTCCCCGGGTTAGCTTTCTTCAGAGTCCCGAAGCTGAGCAGTTGAGAAATCATGCAGAAGCCACTGCCTACAGACAAAAGTATTTAACAGGTCTTCGTGAGTGTGCGTCGGCCTCCATTACCACAGCAACACACCCTCAGCTCTATCCAGCTCTGGACTGACAGCGTTTTTATTGCGTTTGTGTATTTATTTCTAGGGGGCACGTGACACGGCATATGTTGGGGGGGGGTGGTCAGAAGACAACTTTCAGGTTTGATTCTCTCTTTCCACTGTGTGGGACCCAGGGATTGAACTCGGGTCAGCAGGCTTGGCAGCAGATGCCTCGACGCCCTGAGCCATCTCACTGGTCCTTTTAAACATTTTTTTTTTAATGCTGAGCTTGTCATCATCCCCCCAGACAAGGAGGTGTAGCAACTGTCTCCACAGCTGTGACATCGAAGCAGGGGTCAAAAGTCATCTGGAAATGATTGACGTGTGCAGCAGCATGTGCACAGACTCTCAGGAAATGCCACCATACTCCACTCTGTGGGAAGGATGGACATCCTGGATTCTGGTACCCAGGGAGGTCTGGAGGCAAGCCCTGTGAGTGTTGAGAACTGGCCGAATATGACATAAAATGTATCCCGTTACGCATATTACGTAGCATGTATAAAACTGTGTGCATGTCGTACCACACATTTCCATGTGTGTGACATGCCACGTGGATGTCACACACACACACAGGAGCCCTGGCAACAGCAGGAGAGAGAGCAGCCCAGCTGGGATCAGGTGTCTTCCCATTAATAACTGTGCATAATTATGCAGGAATGTGTCCAAAGCTTTAAACAAACCCTGTAGACCCCAGCCCTACCAAGTGGGGGAGGAGGGGCATCCAACCTGATTTTAATCTTAGAAAACTTATTTTTTTAACCCTAAGAAAACTTGATGAGAAGTGGATGGGGACGTGACTTGATCAGTAAAGTACTTGCCACGCAAGCATGAGAACCTGAGTTCGGCTCCCCAGAACCCACCAAAGAGGCCAATCACGGTGGTGCACACTTGTAACTCCAATGCTAGGGAAGGGGAGACAGGAGGACCCACGGACTTCACTGCTCAGCTGGGCTAACCTAACCAGTGAGCTAAAGACAGACCCCCATCTCAAAGGTGGGAAGAAGCATCCTGCAAGAAAATGCCTGAGGCATCCTCTGTCTTACACACGAATGGGCACATATGCACCCCCTCAACACACACATACACACACACACACACCACCACCACCACCACCACCACCACCCCACACACACACAAGCATTTTTTAAAGGTTCACTAGGAAAGAACACAGAGCCATGTAGTGACTAATCCTACTGCGCAGGTGCTGGGTCCCAAACCATCTTCAGGGATGAGAACTCGCTTCCTGTTTATCCGCAGCGTGGACCCCAGAACATCTTGCCGGTGACCAGAAAGGCACTGCCTCACTCAGGTCCCTCACTGGCACAGAGGGGACCTGACCTGAACCTGTATCCTCGACAGCCTGTGTGTGTCACCTCGCTTCCCTGGGTACCAGGGCCAGGCCGTCATGCCTTTGTCACTGATCACAGAAGCAGCAGCCTCTCAGCTGGGCTCACTCTTCCCCTTCATAACCGCTGAGGCCGACAGGAAGTCACTTTGCAAAGACAGAGGAAGACGCCAAGCCCCCGTAGCCTGGAGAGCCACAGGATACGTGGGGGGCCACAGGACTTTCATAAAAGGCAATTTCTGCAGCTCGCAGCAGGGATAAAAGCCATGGTATTTTCCTATTCTTTTTTCTTTGGAATTTGATGAAAAACGTGAGCCCGTCCGGTGGCGGGGAGCAGAAAAAGATGGGCTCACAGCAGGGGCCGTGCCTGGCGGCACACTCCAGAGTATGTTAGGAGTCTGTGTTGTCTGTGCCATCGGGGACCATCCTCTCCCCCTCCCCATCAAGGGATCGCCCATGCCGCTCTTAGCTCTTGCTCTGATGGTCTCAGGAACCCGGGTTCTAGTACACAAAGAGGAGGACAGATGCCGGCCCCTGCCCCGGAGCCAGCCCCAGCCTCTCCTGAGTCAGAGCGCTTGGCTACACAAGATTATTTTATGAGGGAAACAAGTCCGCAGCCGCTGGTGTGAAGGACGCAGCACTGGAGTCGTGGCCTGGCCACGTGACCTTGAACAGATCACCTTGGGAGCTCAGAGGTCTGTCTCTGGGGTTGGAAATTCTTGTCGTTTGGGGACAAGATTACTTTCACTTCTTTGCAGTAGACCTTTGGGGGAGAAGAGCTGGCCTGAGTGACTTCATCCTCTGTGACTTTGACCTCTATCGCTTATCTACAAAACCAGATCCCCAGACAGTAACACAAGGATGCCCCTGGTGAAATGCACGCTCCCCAAGGACCTTCCTGAGTGACATTCAGCAGGGCCCTGTACTTAGCACGGCACTTGTTTATCACTCAGCAAACACATTAAGTACCCCAGTGCACTCCACACACAATGCCCGAGTGCTCACCTGGAGAGCACAGCGCAGTTACCGAGCCAGGGTGTAGAGCCAGGCAGTTCTGGGTTCCAGTCCTGAGCCAGTTCCTGTCCCTGCCTGCAGCAGCCTGCTGACCTCAGCCCTGGATGGGTCACAGAGACACTGCCACTTCTGAGAGCAGGTGGCAGCCTCGTGAGCATGCGTGTTCAACTCTGCTTGGACACCTAGACGGTAATTGTTAGAATTCACCCACAGCTAACTGGGATGTGGGGCCCCAAGGGTTCTGTATCTGTTAGTCAATCCCAGATCCAAAATAGTGAATATATATATTGCAGAAAATGCCAAAAGTCAGACTTTTGAACCCACACCAATGATACACTGTGTAGGCGCTGCCTGCTGCCACCCCCCACTGGCTCAGACCCTCAGCGTCTTCAGCTCCCAGTGTGTGTGATGTGGTGGTTGCATCTGTGCTGAACAGCAAAAGGCTGCACTTTGCCCTTAGCAGTCATTCCCTTTAACAGTGTGGTGCACAACTTTCTAGAGCAGCTATGTTATAGAGTGCCGTGCATCTCCTCGGGAGGACCAGTGTGCAGATGACGTGCTTGCACAACCTCTCACCATCTAGAGCAGATCTCAAACCCGTCCGCAGGAGGATGCTGCAGGCGCTGCATCTCCTAACTGAGCGTCTACTAAGTCCGAAGCGCCAGCAGGACTCCTCCCAGCGGGCAAGCCAATCACCTGCTCATCAGGTGGTTGTCGTCCAGAGGGAAGTCAAAGCCAGCTAGAGGACAGGGAAATGGCTGCTGGTGACTTCCGAGGGTGGCACTGGGGGCCACTTCCCAGAACGAGGGCAGAAAATGGGGCCCCCGAGAGTCACCCATGAACATTGCCTCCCACACAGACAGAAATTACCCTCCTGAGCCACAGCCATCTCCCGGCGCACAGCTGATGGATAACGGTGCTGTTCCTGGGCACTTCCGGGTCACAGTACCCAGCTCCACACCTGGGCAAGATGTTGTCTTTCTCCTTCCTTTGGGAAGACTCCCCCAAGGGCCCCAAACAAAGCCCACAGCCAGCAGCCCTAGGCCCCCACCCCTAAGTTCAAGAGATCGTGAGCACTAAGAACAAATGGAAGAGAAATGAACAGGAATTAGGAAGCCGAGAAAGTCACCCCAGAAAGACGATGCCCTGGAAGAGCCGGGTCCTAAAGAGCGCACAGTGAAATCAGTTTAGGCCATGCTCCGCCCTGATCTTCACAGGCCTAGATTTAAAAATGGAACATCTGCGCTGATTTAATTTACATCTTAATAACAAACAGGCCTCGAGAAACCAGCGGATAAATGCCTTTTATTGCCGGCGTATCTTTTGCACCACAGCTTGAATGAAAACTCTGGTAATTAATTGTTTTAAGCGATTCTATTAAAACGTGTCTGGGAGAGCCACACGCTGCATGTTTATGTGGCCGACTGCAGCAGGAATACAGACAGCAGCGGCCGCCCCGGTCTCGCAGGGTCATTTCTTACCTCCGCCGCCTTCAACAGGCACAGACCTGGTTTATTTGTTTCTTTACTTATTCATTGATTTCTTTCCAGAGAGAAATCTGTAAAGTTGGCTCATTTCTCTCCCATGCTTCTTCTGGATCTTCGTGGTCAGTCTTGGGGTGAACCATTCTCCCCCAATCCCTGCTGGTGATTCATTCAGGCTGCTTCCCATGGGGCTGTCTGAAGCCCGGATCCTTATCTGGGACCATCACCTTGGCCCTGACCACCGGGAGCCAGAAGAATGTCCACCTCCAGATACAGTATTACATTCTTTTAATTCTTATTTTCGAGGGTGAGTGTCCCTGTGGAGGCCGGAAGTTGACAGCTGGTGACTTCCTTTACTGCTCTCTCTCCACCTGACATTTTCAGATAGAGTCTCTCTCTGAACCTGGAACTCACCAATTTAGCCAACCAGCTGGCCAACAAGGACATTCCCCTGTCTCCACTGGGGTCACAGGCACAGTGGATCCAATGGACAGAACCTGGGTCTTCCCACTAACACAGCAACCGAGCCACCTCCCGGGTCTCGGTGTTAACACTGTTCTATGGCCAGACTGATTAAGGTCTGGTTGGTGCCACAAAACTCCCCTGAATGAAGTATCTTAGATGCAGATGTGGTGCTGAGCTCTGGAGATGCATCTGTGGTACATAAAAGTGGGAGTGGGGTGAGTGTCCATGGGTGAGCAGTGGGTGAACACTGAGCCATTCACACTGTGGTAGTATCACCCTGGGCTGCACCTCAGACCTGGGGGCTAAGCCCTTTCACACCTGCCGGCCTTCCCTGGTTCTGGTGCAATTAGTTGGGAAACACTCACTGTGCAGGATTGTATGAGTTCTTGAGACTCCTCCCCTTGGGGGACAGAGGAGCCAAGCATGTCTTGGCAGCTCCTGGGGGACCTGGAAGGAAGGAACAGCATGTCTGGAGAGAGCCTGAGGATGCTTCCTTGAGAGAAGACACTCTAGGCAGAGGTAGCAGAGTGTGTGGGATGCTGAGCGCTGGAAGGGCAGAAAGAGAGAGGGCATGAGAGAGGGAGGCAGGGGAGGGGATAAGGAGAGGCAAGAGCACAGAAGGCCTCAGGTAGGGGTGACATGGGGTGCGTGCCTGGTATGTGGATTAGCTGACAGAGGGCTGAGGCCATGGGGGAGGCACTGGTCGTGACTCAGGAAGTGATGTCCCGTGATGGCAGGAGCATCTGCCTAGAGGAGGGAACAGTGAGGCACTCCCCACCCCCACCCCACCCCCACCCCCGTGGTCACCCCGGCCTGAAAACCAGTCAATCTCTGAGCACAGGGGCTGCAACTTCACAGCTACAGGCAAAAGCAGGGAGGGTATGCTTTGGGGGCGGCAGGTCACAACCCTTCCAGAAGAAGCTCTCAGACCCATGACAGGCGGCTAGTTCCCGGCTGAATTTCTTGCCCCTGTTACCTTTCAAATTCAAACTTAGCCCCGACCCTTCCTCCGATAGACCAACTCTTTGCAAAAGTGGAAACATGTTTGGTTAACTGACACACAGGAGTATGAGTTCAAGGCCAGCCCCAGCAAAAAAAAAAAACATCAAGGCTGTCTCCAAATAAATAAAAAGAACTGGGATATGGGTGGGGCGGGGGGGGGGTGCAGATCACGTGCCTAGCATGTGTGACTCCCTGGGCTTTATGCCCAGAGCCTCAAAAAAGGGAAAGAAAGGGCATTTTCACTTAATTTTTAGAAAGTTAGAATTTTGTTGTTAAGGCGACGTGCCCAGTAGAGCCAGGAAGCAATGGGAGGGTCCCCACATCCTGCGACGAGATGCTATGTCACCCTGCAGCCAACTGTGGGTGCGCAGGCCTGTGGACTCAGACCAGAAAGAAACTGATGCCCGAGGAGACATGCTCTCTGTCGTATTAAATATGGACCCCGGGATGGACAGCGGCCTAAATGTTCACCCAAGAGAGCGTGAGAAATGAATGGTGACTGACCCCAGGAGCCGCTTCCCGGGGTGGTTCTGAGAGTAACAGCTGTGGACATAACTGTAATGCGCCAGTGACCCAGAAGGAGAAAAAAGACACCAAAACCCACACGGTCACGAAGCCAGGCCCAAAGCAGAAGCCGCCTTGTTGCGTCTACACGGAAAGCTGCAAATGCTGGTAGGGTCTGCTGAGAGAGGCGAGCGGTCGGCAGTCAGCCACCACCTCAGCGTTGGGGGTGGTTTTTCCTACCGTACCTCTGTCCTTGTGGCGTTACATCTGTCTCCGGTGGCTCATCCACTTTCTTAGAGGTAAAAGAGTTTCTGCTGGAGGTGGGGCCCTGTGCTTGCTGCCACTGGTCATGTGACTTTGGGCAAACGGCTTCCTCCTCTAAGCCTATTTCCTCGTCCCTTAATTAAGCCACGGTTGGAGCTCTGTCGGTCTGAGCACTGGTGAAGTATTGACAGCCAGCTCTGTCCTGGTCACTGTGGCTAAAGTGAGAAAATTCTTAAGCTACACCGCTTTCTGTGACTGTGACAAAACGCCTGAGGTGATTAGCTTGTACACAGGTTCCTTTGCCTCGTGGCGACAGAGTCAGTGGTCAGTTGATGCCTCTGCTTTGCGGCCCTGTGGTAGCACCCCTGGGGAAACAGGGTGTGGCTGAACAATGCTGGTCACCTCAAGCCCCGGAACGTGGAACAGAGAGAGCCAGAAGCCAAGCTCACCTTCTGCCGGAGACTACACCCCCAAAACTAGCAGGTCTCCCACCAAGCTCTGCCTCTTAAAGGTTCCTCTACCACCCAATAGTGCCACGCTGAGGACCAGGCCTTCAAGCTAGGAGCTTTTATGAGACACTGATTCATGAGGACACTGATTCAAACCATTGACCCATTGAGGGCCATTCCATAGTGCGTTCAAAAATACACAAATTACCCCACGTGTATGCAATGGCCTCAGAATCCAGGCTACAGACTAGGGACCATGTGTTCCATGAGCCAGCACTTCCTCTGGGCATGGAGGACCCCTCTCCTCCTGTAGCCATCAGTCACAGTCTTGGTTCCCTAAGAAGCCCATTTCCACCGGGGACCTAGAGAGGGAGAGGCACTGGAGTAAAGAAGGTGGCTTTAACCTGGCATCAGACAGCTGGGTCCATGGCTGGGGGCGGTAGCTCAGCCAGTAACACGCTTGCCTGGCAGGCATGAGGGTCCTAGTTCGGATCCGCAGCACCCATGTAAAAGCCAGGCATAGTGATATACACTGAAAATCCCCGCTCTGGGGAGGCGAGAGGACAGAATCCCTGGAGTTCACCAGCCAGGCAGCCTCTCCCACTGATGAGCTCCTGACCATGAGAGACTCTGCCTCAAAAATCAAGATTGACAGCTCTTGAGGAATGGCATCCAAGGTTGACCTCTGGCCTCCACATTACACGTGCATGCCAGCGAGTACACACACATACACACACACACACACACACACACACACACACACACACACACACACACAGGATCATGGTTGGCAGAGATGATAGGCCTCATTGTCCCAGCCCGGAGTATAAACAGGGTTGGCTTTTCCATACTGTGCTCTAAATTAGATTCTGCCCACCCAGCCCCTTCTGGAAGGAAAAGGGTTAGCTGCAGATCACACTTGGCCAAGGGACAGTGGAGCTGAGAGCCGAGGGAGCTCAGAAGGAAGGAAGGCTGGAGGAGGCGGCACCGAAGGGGGCCACAGAGGGCGGCTGAGCTACCTCTCCATCTTCTGCTCTCCACAGGACATTCCAGAAACAGCCCCCAGGAGCCATGCGAGTACAGAGTGGGACCCTGGCGTTAAGGCCCACGTTCTCCTGGGCAGGCTTCCACATCTCTGACCACAAGCTCTTCTCAGAAGTGGAACATGTAAGAAGGCAACCCCAAGGAGCTGACAGGATGTGTCAGTGAGATACCGAGCACAACCATGAGGGGAGTCGCTCGGTCCAGGGAATAGCCACACATAGGACGCATGGATTGTTTCTGTGAGCGGGTTCATCTGCCTCCTGCCTGGCTCCTCGGGTGCCGCAGGAGTCCTAGCAAAGATGAGCTGTCTGTGGCAAGAAGAGCAAAGCTGTCATCCATGGTGGCTCTGACATGCAGCTCTCAGAACCTCCGGCCAGAAACACGGAGAAGGTCGCAAGACCTCAGAGTCAGGGCTGGGTTGTAGCTCGGTGGTGGGGCACTGGTCCAGCGGACACGGGGTCCTGGGTTTGAATCCCAGCACTGCCAAAGTGAAGGAGCAGGAAGGAGAAGAAGAGGGAGGCAACAGCAGGGGGGAGGAGGGGGAGGAAGGAGGGGGAAGGGAAGAGGAGCAGGGGAGGAGGAGGAGGAAAGGGGGAAGAGAGAAGAAGAAGGGGAGAGGAGAGCAGGGGAGGAGGAGAGACCTCTGAGCTGGAAGATGGCTGTCCAACCTCTGAGTGAGGTTACACTGGGACCTGGGATGGGGATCTTGAGATGGCCGTGACTGGCCAGGGCTTTCTTCCATCTCAGCACAGTGGCTTCATGTCCCACTTCGAGGCCGACCGAGAGTGACAGGACAATCCTGATCCAGGAGGGACACTGTGCACACCTAACTTTCTAGAGGCCGTGCTTGTAAACTAGACAGAAACTGTGACACTCGTCCAATGAGATCTTCAGTTTCACTGGACGTATCACATGCACCCTGCATGACCCGTCCTGGAGATGTCCTCTCGACAATTGTTCTCATTCTGAGCGTGACATGGTCCACATGGCTACCGGACACTTAGGGTGTCTCCACACTGAAGATCAGGTTCCTGTGGCTGAGGTCCTGCAAGCCCCCTGTAACAGCCTGGAGCATTGTTCTTAAAGTCACAGCATTAGAATTCAGTTAAATTTAAAATTCAGAGCCAGCAAAGGTGACTCACAGGTAAAGGAGCTTGCCACCAAGCCTGAAAATCTGAGTTGGATCTCCAGAATCCATGTGGACAAAGATAAGTGTGAGTCCAGTAGCTGTTCTCCGACCTCCGTGCGTGTGTGATGACACATGAACCCCCAAACACATATGCACAAAACGAACAAAACATAAAAATAATTAAAAATAAAATAAAATTCAGATCTTTCTGCCCACTGGCCGCCTGCAAGAGTGTTCAAAGTCCACCCTGGGAAGGCAGCCCCAGCCAGGACTCAGGAGCAGTAGAGACCCGCCCCTGACCCATGTGCCACCTTCCCCTGCCCTCCAAGGACCACAGTGTAAGAAGTTCATGGCACAAGACACAGCATAAGACATTTGATGGCAGGTGCCCTAGACCCCATCAAAGACCTCACATACAAATGCTGGTATACATGTGTGCATGTGCACACACACACACACACACATTCTTATTCACACTCACATACACATACATGCACACACTTGCATACATACACACTCACACATACATACAAACACTTGCATATACACTCACACACACCACCCATTCTCACACACTCGTATACACATGTACTCACATTCATGTACAAACCACACTTGCTCTCTCTCTCTCTCTCTCTCTCTCTCTCTCACACACACACACACACACACACACACACACACACACACACACTGCCCTTTGCTAGCCGTATGGAAGACCCTTTCACAGACACCCCAGAGCCTTTGTCCCTTGCATGTTGAGGCCGTGGCCTGGCCCCTGTCCTCCACTCTGTTCACCCCTCCCGACTCCCACTGGATGTGTTGCTGTTGCTGGTGTTTCCTTCTGGAGACACCAAAGTAGCTTTTCTGGTCCCAGAGTGGCAGGAGAAGGGGTCAGAAAACAACATGGGGGAATAGAGAGGGCTGGAGGAGGGAGAACAAAAGTGTGTGAACAGGCAGAAGGAGTGGATGGTCAGATCAGATCAACAGGCTCAGGTGACCCATCTGTCTCTCTTGGACCCCCGGGTTCCTGGGACAAATGCTGTCATACTGTAGCTGATCCACCCACCTGGAGCTACATACAGGGCAAGAGGCGTCAGGACAGACAGGGATGTGCAGCAGGCTCTGGAGGTATGGTAGCCTCCAGAACCAGGCTCAGGATGGGCATCAATTCAGACCTAAGGGCTCACTGAAGCCCAAAGAGCCAACTCCACCCTCATGCTCAGAGCTCAGCCTTTCTCTTTGCACAGAGGCCACCAAAGGTGACTGCCCCGCTCTAGTACCGCCTCCGCCATCCCTAGAGGGTGCTTCATTCCTCCTCACACCTGTGGCCCCCCTGTCACCCCCTTCCCGGGTCCTCTTGCGGGTCCCCAGCCTGAGTCTATAGACAGGGTCAGAAGAGGCCATGGGTGATACCGTCTTCTCCCTGCACAAGTCTGTGTGGCACTGGGCAGATGACTTGTTGAGGTTTAATCTCCATTGTGGGACAGTGGAGCCCACGGCATCCCACAGTGGCCTTTATTATATTTTTTTCCAGTCATCCCAGCAGGCCAAGGACGGAGCACCATGATCACCCAAGGAAGAGGATAAGGCCCAGAGAGGTCACAGATGACACAGCACCAGCCTGGCATGGCCAGCCCTGGAAACGAAGCCAACTTGGGGCTACAGGATGGGTCCTGAGAGGGCCGCTCAGGAAGTGATTCTCTCTCGGGTCAGCTGTCTGAGTTTGGTCCAGGAGGCTGTGGTGATGGGACTCTGGCCTCTAGACTCTACCAAGCAGAAGCCGTCCATCCGCAGCTGGGCTCTGAGCTGTGGGGCCCCCTCCCTGGCGACATTGCTCACGAGTCCCCAGCCCCTCAGACCCACCCCAGCCCCCACTCCGTCTGTGACCCACCGTCCATCTCTGACTGTTAGAGCTGTCACCCAAGTCCCCAGCCTGAGATGTCCCCAGGCACAGATGCCTGGTGATTATTCCCCTCAGCTTTGGAGTGTTAACCAAGAATGGATTTATTTCCAACCAAATCACCTCTCCTGCTTCCTGGGGAGAGTCTGACAGTCGGCCAGGCCTGTAATTCTTCTCTTCTGAGCTAAGAATTGCTGAAGAGAAATGGTGTTCCCCACAAAGAATGCAGGGACGGGGGAAGGAAACACACAAAAGGAAGGGACGAGAAACGGCTGTCAGATCTGCAGTGTGTGTGTGTGTGTGTGTGTGTGTGTGTGTGTGTGTGTGTGTGTCTGTCTGTCTGTCTGTCTGTCTATGTCTCCGTGTGTGTGTCTGTGTATCTGTCTGTCTATGTCTGTGTGTGTGTGTCTGTCTGTCTACGTCTCCGTGTGTGTGTCTGTGTATCTGTCTGTCTATGTCTGTGTGTGTCTGTCTGTCTCTGTTGTCTGTATGTGTGTCTGTCCGTCTGTCTGTCTCTGTTGTCTCTGTATGTGTGTGTCTGTATCTGTATGTTTCTCTCTCTCTCTCTCTTTCTTTCTCTCTCTCTCTCTCTCTCTCTCTCTCTCTCTCTCTCTCTCTGTCTGTCTGCGTGTCTGTCTGTGTCTCTGTGTGTACTCTCTCTCTGTATGGGTTCTGCAGTCAATACATTTCATGTAATGCTGTTCCCTCCAGTTAGTACAATTAAAATCACGAGGCTAAGTCAGCTATAAATCAAAGTTCCTTTAAATTTTACCAGGAAGTTGCACAATCCGCGCGCCACGCGCGCCAATAAAGATCTGCGGTCGCCTTTGGCAGGAGAGGCAGAAATAAGCAATTTAGGATCTTAAAAGATAAAAGATAATAAAAGTAATTAAGATAATTAACCACCCTGAAGAGAGAAGAATTTACTGCTGTGCACTAGGTTTGGTTTCATTTGGCGGTACCGCAGCTGTCGCCACGGAAAGCAGGGCAGCGGCGAGCATCCGAGGGGCTCTCACTGTCAGAAAACATATCATAAAAAATTTAACACAAGACGGCAGCAAGAGGAGGA
This sequence comes from Peromyscus californicus insignis, assembly GCF_007827085.1. Taxonomy (NCBI): domain Eukaryota; kingdom Metazoa; phylum Chordata; class Mammalia; order Rodentia; family Cricetidae; genus Peromyscus; species Peromyscus californicus. The sequence continues at coordinate 1,746,504 of NW_026294540.1, read as the reverse complement.
TGCATACAGAAATGCCATTTCCGGAAACTCTGGCTAATTGCGTGGGGACCGGGCTGGGCCCACGAGGAGGTGGCTGGTGCCTGGAGTGGGCTTGGGAAGTGGGGACATTCTCTTCCCTCCAAAGATGACCTTGGCTGCCTTAGAGGATGCTAGTCTGCTGCTCCTGCCTCTGGCAGACCACACCCTCCCCAGGTCCCCAGCATCTCCCACTCGGCTCTGCCCTTCATGGCTCCTCCTCTGCTGCGTTTGCTCTCTACCCTTCCTGGAAGCCCTGATGTACCCAGGCCTACCCCTTGTGTGCACAATCCTGTGTCTCCAAGGCCCTTGGAATGAAAATCCTGATTCTTAGTGTGACACTCAAGAGCCGGAAGTCTTGAAACAGAGCCCTGACTTGTCTCTGGACTTCTGGCCATTTGTGATTTGTAGACACTGAGCATCCGGAGGGATCCTGAGCATGGAGAGACACAGGCCAACATCTACTCACCCAGACCAGGAACAGGACAAGCCAACCCAAGATTCCACTAAAGTCCAACTTGGCCAGCCAGTGGGTTTAGCAGGGTTCATTGTAGGAGCGTGCATGACTCAAAGGCAGCGGCATGGCTGAGAAGCTCACCCCTGCATGGGCGGAGATACAAAAGTTGCATCCCTCGAGCTCCCAGCACAGCTTGCAAACTGCCCAGAGTTTCTCCAGCAACCGCATCTGCTTGTCCAAGCGTGCGTGGAGACTCTGGGGATCCCGAGTCTCACAAACCTTTGTGGGCCTCTCTCCAGGATAGACTGTTCATTCTGAGGACCTTGTTCTGCAGCAGCAAGGCTGTATCTTCTCTCCACTAAGTCTCCCTTGTTACAAGCTAAGAAACACGCTCATGCATCATCCTCATGCGTCTCCTGTGTGGTCACGGTCACTGAGCCAGGTACGTATTAGTCAGAGGTCTCTAGGGAAGGAGTTCTCAACCTGTGGGTTGTGACCCCTGGGGGGGTGTCGAACAACCCTCTCACAGGGGTTGCACATCAGATACCCAGCACATCGGATATCTACATTACAATTCGTAACAGTAGCAAAATCACAGATATGAAGTAGCAATGAAATAGTGTTATGGTTGGGGATCACCACAATATGAGGAACTGTGTTAAAGGGTCGCAGCCTTAGGAAGGTTGAGAACCACTGCTCTAGAGGAAGAGAACTTACAGAGTGTGCGTGTGTGTGTGTGTGTGTGTGTGTGTGTGTGTGTGTGTGTGTGTGTGTTAGAGTAGCTCACAGGCTGTGGTCCAGCTAGTCCAGCAATTGCTGTCTACAAACAGAAAGTTCAAGAACCCGATAGTTGTTCAGTCCACGGGGCTGGATGTCTCAGCAGGTCTTCAGTATGTGCTGGAATCCCAAAGAAGCAGGCTCTAATGCCAGAGAAGGAATGAACTTGCCAGCGAGAGCAAGAAGTCACAGAGAGAGCAAGTGTCCTTCTTCCACGTCCTTTATATAGGCTGCCAGCCGAAGGTGTGGCCCAGATTAAAGGTGGATCTCCCACCTCAAAAGATCCGGATTAGGGGTGGGCCTTCCTCCTTCGAATGATTTCATTAAGAAAAAGTCCGCTCACATGTGTACCCAGCCACTTGGGTTTTAGTTAATTCCGGATGTAGTCAAGTTGACAACCACGAACAGCCATCACAGAGTACCATAAACACAGCACAGAAACAGAGAGACAAGCTGAGGTTCCAGTGGGAGGGAATGGCAGGTACTTAGCAAGGAGCAAGTGAATACACCTTGAGAGAGTGATCAAGGCTGATGAAACATGGAACCCAGAAGGGGCCACTGAGACCCCAGCAAGGAGCATGACAGGAGCCAGGCATGTTTGGGGCAGGGGGAGCACATAGGAGTGCAAAGGCCCCAAGGCAGAGCAATAGGGGAGGCGTGGAGAGCAGCCAAGAGCTCCAGGCGGCTGCACAGAGCAGGGCTGTGGCAGCAGGTCAGACTCTTGGGGACCTGAGGGATGTCCCCTTGGGCTGACGTGTGGGAGCAGAAGTGGGGGTAGGGTGAGAGACCAGGAAGGGGACTGTCATAGAGCCAGTGACCTGGCTGGGACACTGATGTCCTGAGCATCCCTGCATTGAAACCCGAGTTCCCAGACAGGTGTATACCTGCTCAGCTGGGAATGTGACTGTGGGGCAGGGAAGGTGTCTGTGGAGATGGTGCGCAACTGTGCTTGTGACAGGCAGACCAGGCACTGCCTGTCAGTCAAGCACACTATTTAAATCTTTTTAATGTTTTTATTACATTTGTTTATTGTATACACACACACACACACACACACACACACACACACATACACACACACACACACACACACACACACACCATGGCATGCCTGAGGAGCCCAGAAGACAACTTGGAAGAATCAGTTCTCTCCTTCCACTATGTGGGTCCCAGGGATCAAACTCAGATCATCAGACTTGGGGGCAAGTCTTTACCCACTGAGCCATCTCGCCAGCCCCAAACACACGATTCAAAAAGAGCCGTTCCTCTACTGAACCTCTGTGTCCAGCCACCGTGCACGGCAGGTGTTCCCTTCTCTCACCCAAGAGAGAGCGAAGAATGAATGGACAAGTGAGTGAACGAGAAGGCTCAAAGGCAGACAAGGCCAACTTAGACATTTCCACCTTTACAATGGAGTGATGCAGACATGTTCTGGGGAGGATTCAGGCTCGAAACGCGGAGCTCTGGCCTTCTCCTGGGCTTGGGATGAAGAGAAAAATCTTGGCCATAACACAGGGCCCACGTCAGTCTCCTCCATGACCCAAAAGGAAGGCTGGGACCACTCCACAGGAAACCAGCTTGCTGAGCCAGCCTGTCGGGCGGGCTGGGGGCTGTATGCAGACCCAGGTCTGTAATTTACCTTCCAGTGTGTGTGTGTGTGTGTGTGTGTGTGTGTGTGTGTGTGTGTGTGTGTGTGAAGGCTGCAGACCATTGGGAGATGAGAAACTATGTTCATCAGGTTCCGTGTGTGTGTGTGTGTGTGTGTGTGTGTGTGTGTGTGTGTGTGTGTGTGTGTGAAGGCTGCAGACCATTGGGAGATGAGAAACTATGTTCATCAGGTTCCGTGTGTGTGTGTGTGTGTGTGTGTGTGTGTGTGTGTGTGTGTGTGTGTGTGTGTGAAGGCTGCAGACCATTGGGAGATGAGAAACTATGTTCATCAGGTTCCCTGTGTGTGTGTGTGTGTGTGTGTGTGTGTGTGTGTGTGTGTGTGTGAAGGCTGCAGACCATTGGGAGATGAGAAACTATGTTCATCAGGTTCCCTGTGTGTGTGTGTGTGTGTGTGTGTGTGTGTGTGTGTGTGTGTGTGTGTGAAGGCTGCAGACCATTGGGAGATGAGAAACTATGTTCATCAGGTTCCCTGTGTGTGTGTGTGTGTGTGTGTGTGTGTGTGTGTGTGTGTGTGTTTGAAGGCTGCAGACCATTGAGAGATGAGAAACTATGTTCATCAGGTTCCCTGCAGGTCAAGGCAGACACGGGATGACTTTGGGGACTCCAGGCTGAGCTGACAAGTGTCTATACGGGGCCTCCAAGTCCCTCCTTAGGGGACCCACCAGCCTCCTCTTGGCTGTGTCCCCAGGGAAACGCCTGCCCAGCACCATGTAAATCTGGCCCCAAATGAGGCGGGTACCTCCGATCTCCCGATAATTAGACTTCAAGTGGCCCCATAACTCAGCCGCTAATTACCTTGCCGGCTCCGTCATCCCAGCCCTCCAAGGCAACCAGCCCATTTCCCTGGCAGACTGGCCCATAAAAATCCCGGAAGCACGTGGATTTACTGTATTTATTTATTGAGATTTGGAGAAATATACCTGGTACCCAGAGGCCTTGGGACGTGGGGACATAATTTTGAAATGCAGATCGTTAAAATGAGGGAGAATTATAAGAAGGAGCAGACAGATTTCCAGTCTCACAGATACCAGACGAGATGCTTCCTTAATGAGTTACTGGCCTGAACAGGAGGCAATGGGAGCTATAGGAAGAGGTTCCCAGGGCAGCCTCGTCCACATCCCCAGAAGTTTGATCTCATTGCTGGACCTTCGTATATGCTGTTCCCTTTACCTGGCACTCTGTTCCCTGCACATTTTAGTGACGTGGCCCATCTCATCAGGGACAAGCTGTCCCTCTTCAAGGAGGTCTCCCGTCACCTTTCTAACGCTGTCCCCTGCCCAGACATACCAGGTTTTTCACCAAATTTGACTCCTCATGATAGCAGTCTGTGGACGGGGCTATCTGGGTTCCTTGAAGGGGGATGTGAGCCTTGTCACCTCCATCACCTCCATCACCTCCGTCACCTCCACATCTTAGTATCAAACTCTGGGCCAACTTCATAGTAGTGTCTCAGTGTAGAGTGTGTTTGGTGAGTAAATCCAAGGTCAGACTTCCGCCAGGGACCATGGCTCCAGGCTTCACTTCATTGTCTACCTTTCTAACCAATCCAAAGGCCTTGTGAGGAAGGGCTCAGCGTTTTTTGGATTCTGGTTTTGTGGGTCCAAAGACAGAGGCTCCAAAGGTGAATGAATCTGCTCTCAGTTGTTCAGTGGGGAGGGATGGAGCCAGAAGCAGAGTAAGGTGTGACTGTCCTTACCGTCTCTCCTGTCACTGATACACAAGGAGAGCTGGGGTAGGTACAGTGTCATTGCAAACAGACACATACCCCCTAAGTCTGGGGTCCCCTATACCCAAGGCATTATAGACATGGGCTGAATGGAAAGTGAAGGTCCAGAGTGTTCCTGAGGCCTCACTGTGTGTTGTGGGGAGGGGTAGAGATGGTAACCTGGGGCCCCACTGTGTGTTGTGGGGGGTGGGTAGAGATGGTAATCTGAGGCCCCACTGTGTGTTGTGGGGGGTGGGTAGAGATGGTAATCTGAGGCCCCACTGTGTGTTGTGGGGGGGGGGGGTAGAGATGGTAACCTGGGGCCCCACTGTGTGTTGTGGGGGGGGGAAGTAGAGATGGTAACCTGTGGCCCCACTGTGTGTTGGGGGAAGTAGAGATGGTAACCTCCCATCTAGTTGCAGAACTAGGTTACAGCTCAGCAGTAGGAGACTAAACTAACAGACATGACACCCTGCCTTCCATTCCTGGCACTGCAAAAGTATACACATGCATGAACACATATTCACATATTCATATGCAATACACATACATGCACATATACAATATAGATACCTACATGTGGCTACATACATGTAGAAAGATATATGCATTCATGTACAACATGCATACATGTGCATGCATACTCATTGCGATTACTAATGTTTATTGTCAGCTTGACAGGATCTAAAGTCATCTGGGAGATAAGCCACTGGGTACGCCTGTGATGGAGTCTCCAGACTAAGTTAACTGGGTTTTGGAAGACACCCCTTAACTATGAGTAGCACATCCCACGGACTGAGAGTTCCAGGCTGAATGAAAAAGGAGAAAGTGAGCTGAAGACCAGTGTTCGTCTCTCTCTGCTTGACTGTGAGCGAGATGTGACCAGCTGCCTCAGGCTCCGGCTACCATGACTTCCCAGCCATCATGGACAGCACCCACAGACTGAGGCAGAATATACCTTCCCTTCCTTTCCTGGGTTCCCTTTGTTGGGTATTTTGACATTGGTGTTTCCCCAGCACCTTCAAACACTCGTCACAGAGAATGCACCACAATTCCCTGATGACTTGCTGGTGGTGTCTTTGTCTCTAACCCCATCCCGGGGGCCCATCGGAGGCATGGTCTCAGTATCATCAGTTCACAGCACAGAGTTGTGCAGGGTGGGTGATTGAGAGATGTTCTAACAATGAGTTAGCAAAGGATGTCTGCCTGGCAGATGGGTGGTGGATGAAGAGTTAAGTGAATGGATAGATGGATGGAAGGATGGGTGAAAGGATGGATGGAAGGATGGGTGAAAGGATGGATGGATGGATGGATGGATGGATGGATGGATGGATGGATGGAAGGATGGGTGAAAGGATGGGTGAAAGGATGGGTGGATGGATGGATGGATGGATGGATGGATGGATGGACTGATGGATGGATGGATATTAGTGTAAATGGATGAGTAGATTGATGGATGGTTGAACGAGTAGATGGAGGGGTGGGTGGGTATGTAGATGGATGGTGGGTAGATGAATGGATGCAAAGATGTGTGGGAGGATGAATTGCTACATGGGTGGGTGGATGGATATATGAGTGAGTGGGTGAATGGAAAGATGGGTGGGTAGGTGAATGGATGGGTGGGTGGGTGGGTGGGTGGATGGATGGGTGGGTGGATGGATGGGTGGGTGGATGGATGGATGGATGGATGGATGGATGGATGGATGGATGGGTAGGTGGATGAATGGGTGGGTAGGTGGATGGATGAATGGATGGATGGGTGGGTGGGTGGATGGATGGATGGATGGATGGATGGATGGATTGTGGGTGGATGGATGTGTGGGTGGATGGATGGATGGGTGGGTGGGTGGGTGGATGGATGGACAGGTGGGTGGGTGGATAGGTGGATGGGTGGTTGGGTGGGTGGGTGAGTGGATAAATAGATGGATAGATAGTCCCTGGTCTTGCACACCTGCCCACTACTGCCCTGTAGTCCTTCAACATTTCAATCCAGATCAGCTAACATATGATTCCAGTTCATGAATGCCTGTCTTCAGATATAAATGAGCAACAGCCATACAGAGCTTTTTAGGACACCAATGTGATTCCCTTCAATGCATCATTAGGTTCCACACAGTGCAACAGTGAGGCATTGGGGAATCTTCACAGAACTAAACACAGAGTTACCATGGCCCAGCAATTCTTAGTAAGTATATTACAGAATAAAACACATTCTTGTAGGGCTGGAGAGACAGCTCAGCAGTTAAAAGCACTTCTTCTTCCAGAGGACCTGGGTTCTATTTCCAGCACCCACATGTTGGCTCATAACTGTCCATAATTCTAGTTCCAGAGGATCTGACACCTTATTCTGACCTCCCAGGGCACCAGAGATGCACATCATACAGACAGGCATGTGAACAAAACACTCATACATAAAATAAGTGAAATCTAAAAAAAAAAATCCTATTCACAAATGCTCATAGTAAAAAGTGGAAATCAACCACGTGTTCCTCAATAGATGATGAACAAATACACTGTGGTATGTCCATAAAGGGAATATTATTCAGCTAAAAAATGAATAAAACACTGATCCATGCTACGATGTGGGCAAACCCTGGAAAAATACGCTAAACAAAAGAGGTCACACATACATCATGCTTGTGTGAGTCTGTGTATGTGAAAAACACAGATGCATGTGAATGCGGTCAGGAATCGAGGTGGAGTGATTGCTTGATGAGCTTGGGTGCTGGAGTGAGTCAAACCAACGCATGTGACTGTGTGGACGAGTGGGCAGAGCCTATCCCCTCAGCTGTATCTGTCCTCACAGCAAAGTGAGTTTCCCAAAAATATCTCTACTGACCTTACCAGAAGCTTATGGACTTCAGTCCCCTTGTCCTGAAACCAGGTGACCTTTGACCTCCGTGAATGAAGGGATGCAGTGGAAGGGAGGTGGCAACTTCTACAGTGAGGTCATACCCCCCAGGACAGGCACCCCTGGGGTCTAGCCACCATGTCATGAGGAAGCTCGGACCACACAGGAAAGTCACATTCATGTAACCCTCAACAGCCCCGACTGCACTTGCTAACGGATGTGTGAGCAAATGAGACTCTTTGAAGCCTTCTCAGGTGACCTCAGGGAAACAGGGGAATCCTAGCCAATCCACACAGCCAAAATCAAAATCAATCCCTCAAGAAGTCATCAGTAAAAACCATCCTGGACATTTAGAGTTCATCTGTGGTACTCACTCTGAAGCCCATATGGCTGGAGCAATCCATAGGGATCCATTGGGGGTGTGGGCAGTTCTTACAGGCTCCGCCCCTCTCGAAGGCAAGGACCCCATCTCTTTGGACTTAACCCGTGTGTGACTGCATTTGGAAAAGGGGTCTTCAAGGAGGTGACTGAGGTAAAATGAAGCCATTAGGATAGGTGAAGATTCAGTGCGGTGGGGTCTCAGAACCTCTGCCTGTTTCCAGGCCAGACATTGCGGATCCATCAGGTGTGTTCTCAGCAGCCTGAGCCTCAGATCCTGGGGCCAGGTGTGCCAGGCTTGCAGGGGCCGGGGGAAGGGTCCCGGTGTGGTCCATTTAAGGGTCTACTACAGGGCACCCCCAGGAGCTCCCAGGTGGCTGAACCTCAGGTGGGTTGTGAGGGACACAGTCCATCCGTTGAGATAAAGACCTGCGTGAGTCTCCAAGTACCAGACAGGCAGATCGTCCTAGAGACCATCGGGAACGGTGTTTGTTTTTCTTGAAACCTTCCTGGCAATTTTCTCAGAGGCTTAACACTTAGGAGAGAAATGGAATCTGATTTAGAGAGGGCCGTGGGGTTGAAGGTTACTGTTGGTCTCTTTCCAGGTTTCAACCAGCCATGGCCTTCCTGTCCCAGGATCTTCGCACAAGTCTTTCCCCCTCTGCCAACTAGCGCTGTTCGCTTGGGCCTCGGCTGAAATCCTGCCTCCTCCAGGCTGTCATCCCTGATTAACGGCCTCCCTCCTCGTCCTCATTTTCCATTTCCACTCCCTTTGGCTCTCGCGTGTTCTCTGCGGACGCTGCACTGTGTGGTACCTCACCACTGTGAGCTCAGCCTTCGCGGACAAGCTGCTTCTACAGCCGTCATTGTTTGCCCTGTATGGATACCATACAGTAGGTGTTGGATAAAGCGATAAACTGCCAAGGGGAGGCAACCCTGGATCAGTCATTTTTCACTTCAGGGCTCCTCCACAGCAGTCTAGTGTGATGAAGAAAGCGTGGCTCAGAGAGGGGAGTACACCATCCTGATGTCACCCAGCATTTGAAAAGTAGACCTAGTACCTGAAGTCTGGACTTGCCTCTGCAGGGGCTGCCACAGTCGCCCGTCACGTAATTTGCATAATGGGCCTGGGGGCTCCAGCGGAGCCTAGCATGGGTCAGAAACATACCTGCCCCCAACTCCAGACCCAAGGCTGCCCCATGGTGACCTGCATGGCCACTTGGTGGCACTGTGGGGCCGACACTGACCATCCGTCACCTAAGGGGACCCCTGCCCAGTCCAGCTTGGTCAGGAGACCTCAGAAGGGAATTGGTGCCAACTGTATCACAAATGAAGAAACTGAGGCACCCACTGTCAGTCGGAAAAGGAAGAGAAGAGACAGTTTACAGAACCACCCTGTGACCCAATGGCAGAACAGCTGTTCTCCAGATGGGGAAGCTGAGGCCAACACAGGTAGAAATCGGCACGATGGTCGGCATCTACTTGCAAACAGTGTTGCTGAGTCACAGCGAGCCCTGCCTTGAACCATGTGGGGCGCCACATCCCAGCAAAGGAAACTGAGGCAGAGAGGCAGCCCTTCCTCAGTGGAGATCATCCAGTCTTGGTCACTGCCAAGACGTGTCCCTGGCTTTCACCTAGCCCAGACAACCCCCGGCCAGCAAGGGCCCTGGCTTCAAAGGGCTTCCCAGGCCCCCAGCCCTCCTGACGTGGCTGGCAGCCAGGGTCTGGGTGCCACAGCATGTGGGGTGGGGGGGACCCCTGAGTCTCCCCCAGTGGCTCTGGTGATACCATAGCAGGGAGAAGAACTTCTGGGGGATTCCTCAGGGTCTCCCGAGAGAGAGGGAAATGTAGAAAGAACAGAGACAGGGAAAAAGAGATGAAGAATCAGGGGAAGAGGGGGTGTGCGGATAGAAACAGAGAAACGGAAAGAGCTGGAGACAGAAGGCACCATCAGACAGACAGACAGACAAAGACACAGACAGAGAGACAGAAATAGAGATAGAAGAAAAAAAACAGAAGACAAGGAGGAGACAGGAACAGTCAGAGACAAAGCAAGGCAGGGAGGGGGGAGGGAGAGATACAGACGGGCAGGGGACGGGGCGGGGGGGGGGGGGGGGGGGGGTGATAGGGAATCACAGAGCCAGACAGACACTGATGTGGGACTCGGGGGCACAGAGGCGGCGGCGGGGGGGGGGGGGTGTGACAGGTAGGATGGCAAGGGTGGGGGCTGGAAAAAGCAGAGCCTGTGCCCAGGATACACCAGGGATGGGAGGAGAGAGTCTGAGCTCAGAGAAACCAGTGCAGGAACCAGAGGGAGGACTATAAGGACACTCTCTTAGAGGAGGCCCAGCGAGGCCAGAGAGGGAGGAGGGATCCGGGGCAGAGGACGAGACTAGCCAGAGCAGCAGAGGACCGGGTCCTACCACCCTGGGGACCTCACCAGACTCCAGGACACCAGTCTCCCGGGGTCTTCCCACGCCGTCCCCATAGCTGTGGCCTCCCCTCCCTCCTGGCAGGGCTGGCCAGGGTCCAGGGTGGGTCAGGAAGCTGGCCCCCTTTAAGATGGGAAGATGCCCCCTTCCACCCACTCAGTAGGCCCAGCAACCATTTGCATAAAGCAATGTTCCTGTGAGGCATGCTAATGCGTCCTGCTATTTTTGCCTCTCCTGGATGCTGGTTTGCATATATTTGCATACCCTGGAAGAATTAAGCTGGGATCATGTAAATGAACCCACTGGCTGGGGTGAGGGGTACTGGGTTCCTGCCTCTGGAGGGCTAGGCTGCCATAGTCCTCTCTGAGGGCCCCAGGACAGTTTGGCCAGGGTCAGCTGTGTGCCTGTCCCTGATCCCAAGGCCAATACTGCCCTTATCAGGCTTCGGGCTGCAAAATGAACCTTCAAAAATTCACATTCCATCTTTCCACGGCTTCTGGAATGTTACAGTAAAAGTCAAGTGTGGCCACAGGACTGACACGTGCCCGGCCCCTGGACCTACTCTGCCCTCTAGACATCAGGAATTTCTGCCTGCCACAGGCCCTTTGCACATGCAGCTCCCCTGGCTACAACACTTTCCTTCCTCTTCACTTCTAGCATCTAATTCATCCTTCTCACTCCAGGCAGCATGCCATTTCCCGGGGAGACCTCCTCCGGCCTCATCCCCTGAAGCATTTGCAGCCCCTGGCCCAGCTGCCATTGTTATGGAGTCAGTTTCTTCTTCTGGAATATTGGAGCCTAGAGGGTACAGAGACAGGTTTTCTTCATTCCTGGCCACCTTAGCTGTGCCATCAGGTGTATACATTTTCCCAATTAATATTTGTTGAAGCCGGGTGGTGGTGGCACACGCCTTTAATCCCAGCACTCAAGAGGCAGAGGCAGGCAGATCTCTGAGCTTTGAGGCCAGCCTGGTCTACAAAGAGAGTTCCAGGACAGTCAGGGTTACACAGAGAAACCCTGTCTCAACAAGGAAAAAAAATTGTTGAAGAGATGGACAGATGGGTAGGTGGATGGATGGGTGAATGGATGGTGGGTGGATGGTGGATGGATGGGTGAATGGATGAGCAGACAGACGCACATGTGTATGGGGCAGACTCAGATAGTCAGCTCCTAGTCTGGCATGTTCCAGCCTCAAAGTCAGAGGGTGCACAAGGCTTTTACAGGCCTGTGAATTGAATGTGTTCACCATGCTAGTCACTGGGCACAACATTCTGCGCCTGTTCTTTTTGACATCCCACCCCACACAAAGTCTACACATGAGAGATGCAATGTCACAGGTATCACAGAGAGGAAACAGCCTCAGGGAGGGAAAGCCATAGGTCCAGGTTACAGAAAGAATGTGACAGAGTTGGGGGATCTGCCTCAGATCTGTGTGTCCCCAGCACCCAGTCCTGCACATTTTCTGATCCTCTGAGTGACAACCATCAGCTCACACATGAGTGAGAAACCCTTCACTTTCCCTCATGAGGGATTATATAGTGTGCAGGCTGGTGCACACACGGTGACCTGGTCCCATCATACTTAAAGGCCCACGTGTAGGCTTGTGCCATATACCTGTGTTCCCTCACAAGCACATGAGCCTCCAGACACTTATTGGCACACACATGCACACACCCAGGCCTGTATGGACTGTAACACAATCATTCAGGAAACGTTTCCTGCAGATCCGGTGTGGCGCCATGATGCCGGGAGTGTGACATGGCTTAACTGGGTTTCAAAAGCCATTTGGTGATTCCTACTGAACGACTTCCCAGAAGGTCCACGAATCCATGTGTCCACCGAGCACATGCACGAGGGGTCCAGGTATCCCATGGGCAAGATGCTGAGGTACATCCCTCCCTCACACAGTGTAGATGAGGAGTCTGCTGGTCAGAGAGGTAAAGTCAAGATCCCCTGATAGAGCTGCAGTTCCATAGCAGCCTCCTGAGACTTTCCCATGACCCCAAACTCAGCTGCCCCAAACTGCAGGCGGTCAGGGCTGTACAGGACCTCATGGGGCCTCTGGAGCCATCCTGTCCACTGCACACAATAGGGAAACAAAGGCAGGGGCTGGGGGTAGGGTGTATTCCACTGTGCTGAGGTCTGAGTGTGCCCTGGCAATCCTCCTGCCTCAGTCTCTCAAGCCAGACATGCCCTTGGGTTCCATAAATCTCTCTCCCACTTGTTACCTCTCTCATGCTCTAAAATGTGTCCCTAATTCCTTTCTCCAGGGTCAGAGAGACTCTGCTCCTGTCAGTTACTAGTGCCAACAATTGCCATGATCCCTTCTGGAATCATCCCCACTCTGCCTGTCACACACACACACACACACACACACACACACACACACACACACACACACACGAACCTCAGAAGGGCCAGATTTGTGAATTTAGGAAGTGTGGCTTTCCTAAGGAGAATGCATTTCACAGACCAAACACGGGGTCTTAAAGAATCCCAGAGATCTGTGCACCCCCAAAGCACTCAGAAACCCCTTCTGGCTTCTGGTAACACACATGTCAGTCAGCACCGAATGGCTTGTCTCTAGGCATGCTCCCACATCCATGTTTCCATGTATTAATGAGTATGCACACACACACACACACACACACACACACACATACATATGCACATATTCTACACACACACACAGACACACACACACACATGCACATATTCTACACAAACACATATACACACAGACACATGTACAAACACACACACACACACACACACACACACACACACACACACACACACACACACACACACACACGCAGTTTGTGCCCAGCAGCTGCCCTCCTTCCACACAGCATCCCCCTGGTTTTCCCCTCCAGATCTGTTTGTGCAGCTGGTGTCTTGCTGTGGGGGAGGGGTGGCCACCACCAGCCTCATTAAGAATTTCCAGCCACCCCCTCATTGCGAAGACCCCTCTGCAAAGCTCCCTGTGTGGTGGGGGAAGGCCAGAGCTGCTTTGTCATCACAGGGCCCCTGGGGGCCCCTCCTGCCTGCCCAGAGGTTTGGATTCCAAATGCCCCCCATCTTGGGGGGGGGAGAGTCTGTGCCTGGATCCTTGACTTCCCCCGCGGGGTGTCCAGCCTTGGTCAGGCACCAAGTGGGGCTCAGAAGCCCCTCCCCTTCACAGCCCTGAGCAGTGTGGTCTGGGCAGGGGGACACGGTATCCAGCACACTGAGCATGCCTCGCTCCCCATTATCGTGTGAATCAGAACAGGCACCCCAACCCCTTTCCATCCTTCTCCATCCGACCCCCACCACAGCCAGCCCCCTCAACCAACTGGCCCATTGTCCTTCCAGACCAGGTCGCTGCCTCCCTCAGGCAGCCCTCCAGACTGGCTCCCCACCACCAGGCTGCCCAAGCTTCCTTTCTGTACCCTGTGTGATTCCCGTCTTGGCAACTCTCCAGCTTGTCCAAACTGGCCATGGTGGACGGGGAGGCCACACCTCATTGGAGAGGTGGGGGCTGCGGGTGCCTTGTGTTGTGGCCTGGAGTGAATTAATCACACCGCACATATCTCTCCAAAGTTAGGTAAATTTCCCCTCCCCTCTTGTCACTGCCTAGCAAACTGCCAACTTGGAGACTGTAATTATGCACATGGGTAATGAAATTAGCATTTCTATCAGTCTCCTCCCGCTTCATTATGCTGGGAAGAACTTTCTCCCCCCCCCCCACCTCTGCCAGTCTCCTTAGAGGCCCCCAGGTGGTGCCCATGCTGCAGGCTGGCCAAGGCCACAGGACTGTCCTGGAGGGCACCCATCTCATCAGTGATGTCATGCGGAGGAGAGGAACTTGGTGTGGGGTGGGGAGCACAGGGTGGAGAGGGTGCTCTGGGGTGGTGGCCTGTAGGCTGACAAGGAAGGAACCAGAGAGCAAGGAGCCCTAATTTCCCTCATAGCTGTAGACTTGTGGACAAGTCCCTCCTGCTCTGGGATTTTCCTTCCTGTGAGGGTGACAGGGCAGGGAAGGACACATGACACGTGGGCAGGCACCCTGGCGTGGTTCAGACCAGGCTGAGCCTGTGCCGCGGTGCTCATCAGCCACGGGACTTCATCTCCCTGAACCTCAGTTTCTCCTTGGCTGTGATGGAAGAGTGGCGTCGGGCTTGTGCCGGGCATGAAGTCAGAGCTCAGCAAAGGTGACGCTGGTGTGGGGATGGATGTCACCCACGCCTGCCATGGAGTCCCTGCAGTAAGAATTGTCACCAAGGAAAGGGACCAAAGGCATCCCTTTGAGAACTTGAAACCCCTCCACTCCTGCCCCAACCAGCACCTTCCTGCATAGCCTGGGATTTAGAAGGCTAAGTTCTGACTCCCCACTGGAGGCTGTGAGGAGTGTCACATTGGTGGGCACCACCCTCACTCTGACCCCATGTTCCCAGTGGTACATGGAAACCACCTCCTACTGGCCTGAGAACTTTCAAAAACAAGGGCTATCATGCCAGCCAGTCCCACTACAGTCCATGTCACAGGTTATCCTCAGAAGAGTATGTCATGGAGGAGACTAGAGCATCTCACCGAAACCCATGAGTCTGAGTCCTACCCCAAAGGTAGACTACCTAAGATGGGACTTTTACATCCCCCACCGCATCCTGGCCATGTGTGACAGGGCACTGCAGGGGGATGCATGTAGGTAACAGAAAATAATAGCAACGTTGCCCTCATTAAACCCAACAGAGCCTAAGGCAGGATGCCCAGCGCATGGAAGAACTTAGTCAAGGCTTGCTGAACGTGTGAATGAATTAAAGAATGAATGAATGGAACAACCACCCCAGAGTTGAGGCTCTTGACTTCAGCCTGAGCCAGGGCACAGCCAAAGTTCTGATCCCTTCCTGACCTGGGCAACTTAGTGAGACCCTGTCTCAGCAGAGTAAAAAGGAAAGCTGGGCATGTTGCTCCACTATGGAAGCATGCTTGCCTGCAAGAGCAGGCCCTAGTATCAATCCCTGGTATTGAAAACAAAAACAAACAAAAACCACAACCAAATCACGTCTACCTAGAGACAAAGTCAGCTAAAGCCAAGACACTGGCCTTGCTGAACCAGTGAGAACTCCAGCTCCCTGCCTCCTGCGGTCCCCACCCTTCCATATTGCCTCACTTCTGGGCAGTTCAGATCCTGGAAGTAGCTATTGTCATTGGAGGTCTCCCTCTAGACTTCCCCTCCTGTGAGATCCAGTCAGAATGTTCCATGTCACCGTCAGCCAGAAGGAGATAAGCAGGGACCCCACTGTAGTTAGATGGGTGTGTCTTCTGGTCCAGGTCCAGCGAGGGTCCACCCCTCCCAGGCCTCCCACTGCTCATCATCTTCTGGATACTGATAGCCATCATCATCACCACCCCCACTCCCCCCAAGGCATCTGTAGGAACTGCCTGGAATCCCCAGTCACCCCCCTACTGCTCCTTGGAAGAAGGGGTCACTGGGAGAATGCCTCCTCCCACCAGGCAGCGTTGGCTCAGGAATCTAACAGGGATACAACAATCAAGGGTGCCATAGCACACCCAGACACCCCAGGGCCTGAGACACACCATCCCTCTTGGAAAGTTCCCCGACATTCCCAAGCCTTAGCCTTGCCAAAGAAAACTGCGGCCAGGCTTGTCTTGGCACGGACTCAAGCCTGAGGCTCAGCAGGAAAACCGAAAACATTTACACAGCTGGGCCTGGGACCCGCTTCCCTCCAGAGCCTGTCAGGGCTCTGCTGGTCCCCAGACTGGGGGTGGGAGGTGCTTCTGAAGGGGCCTGTGTTCCCCAGCTTATCCAGGCATGGACGGCCAGACAGAAAACATAAGGGGAGGCCAGAGGGCTGGAGCCTGGAGAGCTAGGGTTCTGTCCACATGAGGGTCACTGCCACCAGGTCCACCTTGCATGGAATGACCCCAGAAGCGGGTCACAGGGCCAGGCAGCTCCCAGAACCAGCTCTTTACCCTGGCACTCCATCCCCAGATGGTACTGGCTGACTTTCTGGGGTTCTCCGACTCTGGACAGCCTCCTCCGCTGTCTCCATGAGGTCCAGCTGGCCCACTGCTCTGAACGCCAGAGGTCAAGAGGCCCCTGAATGACCGCTGCGTAGCCAGAAGCTCCTGCACCATGGGGATGCAGGGTGATATGGCCGCCGGCTAAGCCTCATGGCACCCTTTGTAACCTCCACCCCAGGGTCTGAGAATCACCTCAGCCGCCTTCCTGCCTTCAGCATGCTGCCACTCTCTGAGCCACAGCCAGTGCCAACCCCCCTCCCTGCTCAGCTGTAGTGCGCGGGCCGTGCTGGCAGGGACAGGGGAACCACATCATAAGGAACCTTCGTGAGTGGCCGTGGCGGAGTGGTTCACCTCCTCATGATGCAGTTGTGGCTTCTTTCTGCAGGTGACAAGGCTGAAGCTTCCATGAGAAATTCCGCATAAGTTCTGGTGCACCCTAAAGCTACTGTCAAAAATACAGAGCCAAACATGGTGGCTCATGCCTGCAATCTCCGCACTGGCGTTCAAAGCCAAGCGGGGACACACAGCAGACAGTGTGGCAAACACACACCAGGGGTTCATTCGCATCCTTACAAAGTATTATATTATGCTATACTACTGGTGTTTGCGTGTTTTGGTTTGTTTTGGGGTCTTTCTGTATTACCCAGGACATTCTTAAACTCTGGGAAGTAAGCAATCCTCCTGCCTCAACCTCTGGAGTAGCAAGAATTTAAAAATCACACACCCTTGTCACAGTCTTGCCTGTGTGCGGCACTTCCATTCAAATGTCTCTTGTTACTGTGTTCTCGTCTGCTTGTGCAAGGCAGCAGGCTTGTGCTGAGCTGCAGTGAGAAGAGACGCCGGGCTGCAGGGTTGCCGTGCCCTGGGCTGCACTGTGGTTGTGCCCTGGGCTGCACTGTGGCTGTGCCCTGGGCTGCAGTGTGGCCGTGCCCTGGGCTGCACTGTTGCCGTGCCCTGGGCTGCAGTGTGGCCGTGCCCTGGGCTGCAGTGTGGCCGTGCCCTGGGCTGCAGTGTGGCCGTGCCCTGGGCTGCAGTGTGGCCGTGCCCTGGGCTGCACTGTTGCTGTCCTGGGCTGCATTGTGGCCATGCTCTGGGCTGCAGTGTTCAAGTTACTCACCAGGCTATATATGGTCTTCCTCATATCCATTGTGAAATCATGGCACCTGTTGTACTCCTGCTGCACCTCTGACTGAAAGGCCACCATGCAGTGTATACACCAGTAAATGCAAAAAAAAAAAAAAAAAAAAAAAAAAAAAACCCACAGTTGTCCATGATTGACAACCAATAGGATTGTGGCTCCCCTTTCTCACTGCGTACCCTGTGACATTCCGCGACCTGAAACAGCAATGTTGGGTTTTCTGTAACTGGAGCAGCAATGTGATGCTGGTCTGGTCACCGCTGCTGTCTAGCTTTCTCATGACATGTGTGTGCACGTGGATGACATCAGAGGTGGACGCTGGGTGTCACAATCAGTCCCCCACAAGGCCTCTCAGTGAGCCTAGAGTCACCTATTTGGCTAAGATTGCTGGCCAGCAAACCAAAGGATCCCCTTGTCTCTGCCTATTCAATGCCGCGATGACAGACACATGCTACCACGCCCCACTCTTGATATGTGTGTTGGGGACAGAGTGCAGGTCCTATGGGGCTGGTGTTGTCACTGCTGTATGATTTCCTGTTGTGTGAACGCCCTAGAATTTCACTATCCATGTTCTAGTTAGCACAATTTTTGGTATTTCCAGTTTGGGTCTGTTTGGGAACTCTGCGTAGGCCCGTGAGACACCCTAATGTATAGAGCATCTTAGGTGCTGCAGTCACAAGCAGGTCCTGCGGTCAAAAACAAATTTAAGGAGAGCTCCTCTCCGTGCAAGTAAAATGGTTTGTTCTCCTGCAGAATTTGTCGGTGCCTTTAGTATGTGAATGTGACTGTGTGCTGTGAAAGTTCCGCCTCTGTGCCAGGTTCTGTCTCGGGGAGAGAGTAGGGTAGGTGACACCTTGACCTTAAAATCTGGTCCTGGTTTTTGGTCCTTCCTGGATTGCTGGGCAGGCTAGTATAAGTCCATTGCCGTCTCTGGGCTTTCATCTGTTCGTCTGCAACATGCAAGATGAGTAACGGTGACTCCCAGAGACCGTGGCCCTACGACACTTCGCTCCCACTGACAAGTATTCTAACTCCTCGCTCTGTGCCCCCAGGTCTCCTGAGGCACAGTGCAAGTGAAACACTTGAGGACATGGGAGCACAGTGGAGCCCAGCACAGGAAGCCAAAGAGTCCTAGTCCTCGGGGACACAAAAAGAATGGCTGCAGGATGAGCAGGACGTGGAGCATCCTGGGGATAACTGAAGACGCGTGCTTAGCTCGGCTGTGAAGTCACGCGGCCACCCTGACCGTGGACTACTTTTTAACGAAGTCATTCTTTGCACCCTGCGGGGCATACCTACAGGTTGGATGGCTGGTGCCTGCCCTCCGCCTTGCAGCTCCAGATTTAAATCAGAAATCCAGCTCTGTCCTGGCTCACTGGCTGAGGGAAGGCGGTACTCTACCAAGCACAATGCCCATTGGCTGCTGTGGTGTGCAGCCCCACCCTCCAGCCTCTCTGGCAGGTCTGGGGTTAAAATTGCAGGATGCATAAATGTGCATAATTAATGCTCCTAGTTGAATATGCAGATTGACAATCAGGATTGACTTGCAGCTAATTGATCAGCTGTCTGCAATCACTGCGTTCAGCACCTTGCATACCCACCCTGGAGGGCACCCTAGCCTGCCTGGCTCAGGAAACATAGGCTTGTGTTAAAAATGGTCCCTCAGCCCACAGGAACCCCCACAGCCTGCAACCCTCCCCCATACCCTGCAGAATCCTGGGAGTCCACAGAACCCCTACAACCTTCTGACTGCCCCCACAGCCAGTAGACATCCCTCCACAGCCCACAACCTCCTCCACAGCCAGTGGACATCCCCCACAGCCAGTGAACATCCCCCTACAGCAACAGACACCCCTCCACAGCCCACAGCCTCCTCCACAGCCAGTGGACATCCCCCACAGCAGCAGACACCCCTCCATGACCCACAGACCTCCCTCACAGCTGACATCCCTTGCGCTCAAGAGGGGCCATTGTCCAGGGCTGTCTAGGGAAGAGACTTGCTTTTATGCAGAGTAATCGATGGGAAGGGGTATTTGACTTGGGGCCCCATCTCTAATAGACGGGAGAGTCCTGCTTGTGACCCAGACTGTGAGTTCCAGAAGCCATGTATGAATTCCTCCAGGTAGGTTGGATCTATTCCAGACACTGGAGACTTCACGTAACTCGGGAAGACGTGAGGTGAGATGATGAGGTCTTCCATCCCGGTGGATTCCATGAACAAATCAACCTCTTCTGACGGGAGTGGCTTGCTTCCTGGCTTTGGTCCAGTGCTCTTTCTGTCTAGTTCTGGCTCGCTGAGCCCTTGCACAGTGGACTCTACCCTTGGACTTCCCAGCCTCCAGAAGCTCAAACCAGAGAAACTTCTGCTCACAAGTTGCCCAGCCTGCGATGTGGACACCAGGGGAACCAGGACCTCACAGCAGCACCACCACCCCGTTCGTGGAGGCAGACCTCAGCCGGGATCTGAGGACCGGCCAAGGCAGATGGACACAGACACCGCTGCAGGAGCGGAAGGCCAAGGAGTGGGAGGACTGTGGAAAGATGGAGTGGGAGCACCTCATCCTGGGTGAGTCCCTGAGAGCCAGGAAGAAGGGCCGAAGGGCAAGAGCAGAGCCTCAGCTCCAGCAGGCTGCAGGCAGACATCACCTCAACAGCTGCCTAGTCCATCGAACACTCTAGAGGGAGAGATCTTCACTGACCTCAGACCCACATCTGCCTCTTTCCTAGCTGCACACAGAGTTCCCTCTGGGCTCCCTCCCTGGCTCTCCCTAGTAGGTGACGTTCATTCCATCCGTTTTTCCCATCTTCTTGAGCACAGAGATTGAGGCAGAAGTCACAGACCCAGTCGGACTCAGAACGTGAAAGGGGGCCACTGAGGCACAAGTGGCAACTTCTCTTCCTTTGGCGGGGGTCACCCCGGGGGTCATCTGTTACTGTGAGGAGTTCCACATGTTCCGGAAGACCACACCCGCCATCATGAAGGGAACCCCTGGATCCACCTGTGCCTGAAGCTTACCTGTGCACTGGCTCTTCCCATATAGAAGCCAAGGCTTTCTTGTTTGTTTGCTCTGGCGCTGTTTGTCCATCTGTTTAAATCACTTGGTGCTAAGCTCCATCTTACCTCCAAAGACTCCTAACAAACCCAGGGGGATTCCGTTCCCTATTTTCCCCGGAACAACGATTTAATGACCGTTCAGCACAGGAAAGAACTTGGTGTTCACGCTTTGCAGAGCAGAAGAGAAAGTGGCCCAGGACCGACCAGTCTTCAAGGCATCTTCTGTTCCTGTTCTTAGCTTTGCTTGCCAGCTGCCTGCTCATCTCCGTCCCTGTCATCGTCACCCAGAAACACTCCTGATGTAACCGACCACACCCACTTCCCACAGCCAACCTTACAGAACACACGTTGGTTGGCCTCAATTTATTTATTATTATTATTATTATTATTATTATTATTATTATTATTATTATTATTATTATTATATTTTGTGTGGTATGCATATGTGATGGGCTCAGAGGGCATCGTTGTGAAGTTGGCTCTCTCCTTCCACTTTTACATGCTGTGCTGGGTGGCTTTTGTCAACTTGACACAAACCTAGACATAACCTGGGATGAGAGAACCTCAACTGGGGAATTGCCTCCACCAGATTGGCCTGTGGGCAAGTCTGTGGGGACATTGTCTTGATTGATGGTTGATGTGGGAGGGTCCAGCCCACTATGTGCATTGACATCCTTGGGCAGGTGGTCCTGGGTTGTATAAGAAAGCAGACTGTGAGAGCCATAAGGATCAAGCCAGCGAGCATCACTCCTCCACGGTCTCTGCTTTAGTTCCTGCCTTGAGTTCCTGTCTCGGCTTCCCCTGATAATGGACTAATCTAATCTGTAAACCAAATAAACCCTTGCCTCCTCTCGTTGTTTTTGGTCAATGTTTTATCACAGCAACAGAAAGCAAATTAGAGCACATGGGTTCTGGACTGTGCAGCCAATGGCTTTTCCCACCGGGCCTCTCACTGGCCCCATTTTACTATTTTTAATTAACAAGTAAACATTATATTGTGCTTTCATAGATGCACACTACCCAGAAGCACCTGCACTGTGGAGATTCAAGCTGAGTGGGGGGGGTGTTGGGTGCTTGCTTGTCACCATTTCGTGAGTGACGCTGTCTCACAGTAATGTTGAGAGCAACCACAGCAGCCCCCACCCCAGCCTGGCTTTCCTCCATATCAGTGATCCACGGCCACCTGCCCTCTAAACATAAATGAAAGGAAAATTCTATAGAATAGTTAATTCATAAATTTTAAATAGCTTTAAGTTTTTATTTTATTTTTGTGTGTATGGGTGTGTATCTGAGTGTATGCCTGAGCACCACATGGTTACAGTACCCACAGAGGCCAGAGGAGGGCATCGGAACCCATGGAAAAGGGATTAAAGGCACCTGTGAGCTGCCATGTGGGTGCCTGTGACAGAGGATGGGTCCTCTGGAAGAGCAGCCAGGGCCCTGAGCTTCTGAGACACTCTCTCCCTAACCCGTGAAACAGCTTTAATCACTGCCCATTTCCTGTTCTGTTTTGAACAGTTGCTTGGTCCCTGGTTACAAAGTGACCCTTACCACAGGATTGTGCACAGGAGTGACTGGAAGGTCAGGGTTTGGCACTCTCCCGGCTTTAGGTTTCTGCTGAGATTCGGGACAGACTGCCTGTGGGTCAGTGGGGCCTTTCATACTGCTGCTAACTCCTTGAGTCTAGAACTCCAGCTTTCCATACGTCTTTAAAGCTAATGCCGCACATACAATGTTGGAATCTGCTGTGAGCTGGAGCAGCTGTCAAGTCCCTCCAAGTGCCTGAGCAGCTAAAACTACCCCCTAGACACCCATTTGCTAGCAAGATGCCCTGGAAGCTCTCTTTTCTCAGAAAAATCTTTGCAGAAAATGCTTTTCAGGAATTTGCAGACTTCTACCCTGACCTACAGTAGGTGCGGTCTTGTCAAATTATTAAAGTACCCTCAAGGCCACTTTCGTATTATCAAAAAATGCAGACTGAATCTCCGTGATGTGCCAGTTTCTGTCTGCCATTTCACATCTGCTTCTTTTCTGGACAGATAGAACATTCTTTGTAGCTTTTCACTCTAATTTTGATTCCCAATGTCCGCTGTAAACTTGGCTGAAAGCAGCCAGTGATAACCAAGCCACGATTTTCTCCATTAAATTAACTGGGTCTCTTTATGTGGTCCTGACTGGCCTGGAACTCATAGAGATTCGCCTATCCACCCACCACCCACCCCCAAGTACTGGGGTCACATCCTGTCTAGCCCTTCACTCAAACTTTCAGGACACTGGCAAAACATAGATAGACAAATTATTTGCCAATGTGTAGCATGAAAAGCCTCTAGTCTGGTTCCCTCTGGAGTCTTGTTTCCCGCCATGAGACCTCCTGAGCACAGTCCTTCCTGTCCACATGTCCTCTTACTCTGTCCTTCCATGGTCCCGTCAGAATGGCCCACTATGTTCTGCTCGCAGCACGGTGGGACTTTGCCAGCCATCCCTCCCACAGCCGTATCAACATGACTGGGACCAGTCATGATGACTTCACTTCTCTGGTGCATCAGTGTTCTGTGTTAGCCCCTGTCCTGTGACCTGGTGGCCGACAGAGGAAACTGAAGAGAGTAACATGTATGTCTACTCAGGGTTCCAGAGGGAGCAGCATAGTTCAGAGCTGCAGGACTGCATGGCAGAGGACATTCACAGCACAGTAGACCAGGAACCAGACAGCGAGGCAGGAACCCGCATCGGGTATTGCCTTCAAATCCCGCCCCGGTGGCCTGCTTCAACCATGACACTCCATGACCTAAAGTTACACAGCCTTTCAAACAGCATCATTTACTTAGACTGAGTGCTCATGAGTCTATGGGGGTCACAGTTCAGAGTCACATCATGGCTGTCACCGTGAGGCTGATTGTTCTGCCTCAGCACTGGCTCCAGAGCAAAAGGGACCAAAACCTGTGATGCTCCGAGCCAACCTGAGCCTTTCTTCTTGGTAAGTTGATTGTGTGAGTCTCTGTTACAGCACCAGAAGGCTAATGAACAGAGCCTTCCCTCGGGGTGTCTCAGGACTCCTGAGTATGTGCCCCCCGTGGGCTGCAGGAGCTGCTGTGCCCAGTGTCTACTACCCCCAAACACCAGACACTATTTCTGATTTTCATGGGCCGAAGCAAGTTGCAAGGTCAGCCCAGCTGCCTGAGGAGGTCTCAAGATCCCTGCACCTGGGAGCAGAATGGTGGAGAGGGGGGACATTCTGCCACCATCCTCAGCCCTTACACTAGGGCCCTGCCGCACACCTGCTGTGCCACATCTGAGGGGCACAATGAGTCATGTGTCTGCCACACCCAGCTCTAGTATATCGACGACCACCTCAAGTCCCGCTGGACCCGGGGATGTGGAGCAAACCCAGGTCTATGACTCCTCCCCCTTCATCCCTGTCCCCGACCACCCTGTGTTCTGGCCCACACGCCATTCTCTCTTCCTGAACATGCCACCACCCCTCCTGTCAGGGTGTGCCTAGGATGCTGCCCCCACCTCTCCTAACCAGATTCAACCTCCCCCATCCCTCTGACCTCCAGGGGTGGGCTTTGTGCTGAGTGCGCGCTCTCTCCTGGCCCTTGGCTCTCCCTGAACGGTACCATCACTCATTTCTACCATCATCAAATTGCAGTCTCCGCTCCCCAGAGGACTGGGACCAGCTTTGCAGATCTGTGTCTCTGAACAGTGAGTGCAGAGCAGGACACAGCCTTGTCCTCTGTGGTAGGAGGGAGGGACAGGAGGCAGCTGGAGAACATCCCCACCCCACTGTCCCATCCCCATCACCCCACAGGAACACATCAACCCACCCTTGCCTCTTACCACCACTATGAGGGTGGACCCGAGGCCCCCCCGGCCCTGGGTTCCTGACAGTTTTGCCCACCTGCTCACCTACTTTAGACTCTGAGGCAGCAGAGCTCAGAGGTTCTGGAAATTCACGACCCCAGGATGGGATGCTGCAAAGCATGCCCACTACTCTACGAGTCCCTGGGTACACAGAGATAAAAGGAAAGGAAACAAGGAGGGGGATTTTAAATGACCCCTAAGAGATCCCAGGAGTCAGGTGAGGCTTGAAGGCAGTTTTATTCAGGCAGTGTTCAGGCTGCACTCCACCCCACCCAGGGCCTGTCATGTGTCATTACACAGAAAAGGTCCTGGGTGGCAGTCAGGAACTTGAATATGGCCTGGACTAGCATTTGACGGGCATCTGCTGTCTACCAGCTCTTCCCGGCCTCCGCAGACAGTTCAACCCATGTTATAGGGAGAAACCAAGTCCCAAAGAGAGCAGCTGACCTTCCCAAAGCTTGTGACATGAGATGGGGTGGTAGAAAACAAGGACTGGAATGGCAGTGTCACACACACACACACACACACACACACACACACACACACACACACACATACACACACACACATACATATCTGACATGCACAAACACTGTTATATGTGTGCATGCGCCTGGGCCACAGGCAGAGCGCACCCATTCAGGCTCATATGCGAACCCTGACGCGGTGACAGTTACGCTTGTGTGCCCGTGCAAGCATTCAGATTCACCTGTAATTATGGCTCCCAGAAACATCCTCTGCCTTAAGAGCCAGCTTCATGCTACCCACTGTGACAGTGGCCACGTGGGGAGAGACAGACAGCTGTGGAGAAGAGCTGTCTGGAGCATTCCAGGGGCCTAGAGATAGAGCGGGCACTCCAGGAGCCAGCAGAGACCACTTTGTCAGCCACGGATGTGGGCAGCATGAACCCTGGTGTCCTCGAAGCTCCCTGGAGGAAGAGGCGGAACAGACTCTTCGGCAGGTAGCCCTGTCTCCTGCCTAGCTTCACCAACCTCCTGGACCTGGCTCCTTCCTGGAGTCTGGCTACAGAACCCAGGTCGAAAGCAGTATCCCCATGAGGAAAAAGGCTCTCCTGATGGACGGGCCAGCCCTCCATCAGTGCTGCCGGTTAACACTGGCCATCCTTCTAATCTGTTTGGTTTCTTAAGCAAATGGCTGTGGCAGTTTTGGGGGGCTGGGGTGACATAGACATGTATTCCTCAAACCAAGCCACGGCCTCAGTAGGAAAGGAAGGGGGGAAAGGAGACAGAAGGAAAAGAAAAGAGGACGTCCGAACCATTTAGCAGTGGGGCCCACGCCATGCAAGCTTATTTCCACCCTCAAGGACCAAGCTCCAACCTCAGGAAAGAGCCATCTTACCCCCAAACCCAGCGGCTCCTTGTCTTCCAACAGGTAGCTGGCGTACAATAAACACACGCGCACGGCCCATCCGCGGCACCCGGTCGGTTTCCTTGAGTCGTCCTTCAGCGGAGTTGACTAGAAAAAGGACAGCGGGCGTGATTAAAGCGGCATGTGAATCGCCATAAATAATAAATCAATAACCGTCGGTGATTCACCCAGCGCTCTTCAACTGGATTTAAAACAAAAAAAAAAAAAATTAAATATAGAACAAAAGGAGCTGTGAAGGAAATGGGAGGGAGTGGGAGGCAGACCTGCCTGCTGTCCTCACCTTAGACTAGACCCTCCAAGGCACTGCACTGTGGCCCAAGTGGGGGCTGGGTGGCTCTGCGGTGGGCCTCTGCGGGATGGTGGCGTCCTGCTGACACCACAGTGCACACGGAGAGAGGCCACAGTTCCTGCATCTCCCCAGCCCCATAACTTGGAGTCTTGTGGCCCCTCCAACCTTATCTTCCTGAGCTGAGAGGAACGTGGGGTGGGATGACGCGCGTCCGGAAACTTGGAGCTTGCTCAGGTCAGTGGGCATCCTGGAATGAACACCAGAGTTTCTAGCAAGGTAGGCCTGCCCATTCGGGCACCTGCTGCGTGCCGTGTGGGTACTGGTGATAAGGGCAGGTCCTGCTCCTCTGTCTCACAACCAGCACAGGACAACCACAGTCAGGGCAAGGCAAGAGGTGGAAGCAGATGGGGACCAAAGAAGATGACCTCCACAGACATCATCTCAGGCCCTCGCCCTCACGGAGACCTGTGTGGTGGTCCAGCGATGCCCACTTTCCAGGTGAAGAAACGATACTGAGATGTGAGCTTCCCTCCTACTCAGCACCCTTTGTGAGTGTCCTAGATATTCCTAAACAGGATCCTGAGGTCCAAAGGGCCTGGCCACTCCTCCTTGAGCCTGGGAAGGTGTTTGCAGGTTGGTCAGGCTGCAGAAGGCCATGGAGTTGAGTTTCCAAGCAGGACCAGAAGCCAAGAGCTCTGGAACAGCAGGGGGAACCGAGTGAGGAGAAGCCTGAGGTGAGGTGGGTGTGTGGCATGCAGAATGGCCCTCACACAGTCACGTTGGCCTTGGAACAGCTGCGATGGACGCTGAAGTTGAAGTCCTGATGGAGCTCTGGCACAGCCGGGGAATCCTCCCACGGTCCAAGAAAGATTCCCATCCAGGCCGAAGTGCTACATGCACTTCTGTCTGGTTGCCCTAGGCTCCAGACTTCACCAGAGAGGCCTGGGCAGGATGGTGGTGGTGGTGGTGGTGGTGGTGGTGGTGGTGGTGGTGGTGGTGGTGGTGGTGGTGGTGGTGTTTGGAGCATGCAAATTGCACAAGTAGGGAAACTGAGGCCAGAGCAGAGCTGAAGCCTGCTGAGGGTCCCAGAGTGGTCGGTGGCAATGATTCCAGACACTGGGAAGGAGTCTGGAGTCTTTTCGTTTGTCCTTTCCCCCTCCTGCCTGACTCTTTCCCTCTAAAACTGTTCCCTCTAAAACATGCTCCTCTCTCTTCCTCCTCTCTCTCCCCCTCCTTTTCTCCCTCCCTCTCTCCCTCCCTCTCCCTCCCTCTCTTCCTTCCTTTCTCTCTCCCTCCCTCTCTCCCTCCCTCTCCCTCCCTCTCTCTCTCCCTCCCTCTCCCTCCCTCTCTCTCTCCCCCTTCCTCTCTCCCTCCCTCCCCCTCTCTCTCCCTCCCCCTCTCTCCCTCTCTCTCACTCTCCCTCCCTTCTCTCTCTCCCCTCTCTCTCCCTGTCTTCCCCTTCCTCCCTTTTCTAACTTTTCCTCCTGTCCTGCTGCTCTCCCCTCGGTCTGCCCTTCTTGTCTCTCTCGAGCCCTCCCTTCTTTAGCGTGTTTCCCTGCGTGCTCTCCTTCTCCAGCGTGCTCTCCTCCTTCTCCAGCGTGCTCTCCTTCTTCTCCAGCATGCTCTCCTCCTTCTCCAGCGTGCTCTCCTTCTCCAGCGTGCTCTCCCCTCCCCACTTCATCAGCACTGGCTCCGGGTCCAGGCCCCAGGCCAGACTGTGTGCAGTCCAGCAGGGAGGAAGCCAGGGCGAGCTGGTTGAGGCCCTGGGTCTCCTTCTGCTGCAACCTGGTCGCAATTGTTCCTGCCATGCAGCTGCAGTTGCAACTGGCAGCTGGACACGGTTTTCCTGGGCTCCTGGGCATAGGGAAGGGAATGGAGTCCGGCAGGCAGCGCATCTGCATGTGTGAACTTAAGACCACAGCCCATAATGGTTTTCACATGAGCTGGAAGTAAACCTCTCCAACCTTGGGCACCGATTTTCATTTCAAAAGATTTGGAATTCTAAAAGAAGGAAAAAAAATATTAGAATCACAAAGGGGCTTTGGGGTTTTCACAAAGCGGGCACTCCTTGTGGAGTGGATCTGAAATGGAACCAGAGACAGAGAGGGGACACTGTGCAGTGAGACTGAGGGACACTGCCCTGTGCCCACCCTGCTGCCCCCTCCCCATGGGCAGCCTGGGGTAAGGCTTCTAGCACCCTACTACCTCTGATCCCAGGCTCAGCCCCCCCCCCCCCCCCCCCCCGGCTTCCTGAGGCTTCAGGAAAACCTGCTGAGCTGCCGGGTTCTCTGCTGGACCAGCTCCCAACTGACATAAGTGAGTCCTGTGAGCGAGTCCAGCAGCAGATGGCAGAGCCTGGGTCCCTCCTGGCTCCACCCCTCGGGTCACCTGGACTGCTGGCCATCTGCAGCACGGTGGTAGGACCCTGGGTCCTGCTGCTAGCACATCCCTTCCTAGCATCTCCATCTGCCCCGAGCCCAACCCTCAGAGACGCTGAAACACTTACTGCCCCAACCCTGACTCAGCAAAGCATCTCTCCTGCCCAGAAGACATGCTGAGGTGAGGGCAGGCTTACCCCTTTGCAGGAAGGTCCTCTAAGGCCCTGGCAGGAGCTTCATTTGTAGAGAGAGGTCTGCCCCTCCCTTTTATGAGCCTAGTTACTTCTGTGAAGACCCATTCACTGTTTCCCTGAGGCCTTCCAGACCAAGACTTCCTTTACAAAGCTGCTGGACCAGCCCTCTCCCAGCATCCACAGTGCCCAGCAGGACAAGGGCGTACCTAAACATGGGAAATTCAGTATTACAGAGCAACAGCTGTATGCCAGGCCACAGCAGGGAATTAGTGGATGGGTAGATGGATGAATAAAGATGGATGGATGGATGGATGGATGGATGGATGATGGATAGATGGATGGATAGATGGAAGGGAGGGAGGAAGGATAGATGGAAGGAAGGATGGAGGGTGGATGGAAGGAAGGATGGATGGATGGATGCATGGATGGATGCATGGATGGATGCATGGATGGATGCATGGATGGATGGATGGATGCATGGATGGATGCATGGATAGATGCATGGATGGAAGGAAGGATGGAGGGATGGATGGAGGGATGGAAGGAAGGAAGGATGCATGGATGGATGGGTAGATGGATGGATAGATGAATGCACAGGGAGTTGGCAGAGGGATAGGTAGATGGATGAAAGTTTGTATAGATGGAAGGAAGCAGGGAAGATGGAAGGAAAAGGGGAGGGGAGGAAGGGAGCAAGGACAGAGGGAGGGAAAGAGAGAAGAAGGCAAGAAGGAAGGGAGGAAGAGGCTTAAGCCTTATAAGAGTGGCTTAGTGGTTTTTGTTTGTTTGTATGTTTGTTGTTTTGTTTCACAGTCATGGGGTCCAGTACCCAAGCTGATACAAAAGCATGCACACCTGATGACGCTTACCAAGGGCCCCCAGGCACCTGCTGGGTGAGCTTGGGTGGTGCTGGCAGCCTCTCTGAGTCTTGGTCCCCCACCTGAGCTTATGAGGGTTGTAAACCTGCCAACGAGTGGATGTTCCCCTTCGCATTCTCCAACACAAACCCACCCAAATCAGGGCAGGGCGCGTCCTTGGGCTCAAACCATGAGAGCAGCCGGGCCGCAGCTGGGGAAAGGCCAAGAGTCTCCTGGGCCCAGCTGGCTCCTGGCCTGTGTCCAGCCTGGCCACAGCCACCACTCCTCCGGGCTTAATGTTCTTGGCGGTGAGGCTGGAATAAGCCTTTCAAGAGGGGAACTTCATTTCTACGCCAGTGCCAGCCGCACTCCCGCCATTAGAGATTTCATCGGCTCCTTTGATTTAGGGCCTTGCCACGAGCTGCCAATCCAGCCACCTCCCGCCCGCCCCGCTGGCCAGCCTTGTTCCGGCTCACAGCAGCAGAAATGAACATTATTTAATTTCCCGCCAGCGGCAGCAGCAAGAGCCACACTCCCCTCCCGGCCGTACATATTTATCTCATCCCTTTTGGAAACAGTGTCTGGGGACCTGGGTCTCAAGGCCAGCTCCTGCTAATGCCCCTGGCCTGGGAAGGTGGGACCCAGCATCCACAGAGGATCCTTGGGAAAACCTCAGGGAAAGTCACCTTTGGGGACTTCTGGGGGGCAGCAGTAGGCACTACATAAAGATTCTGGCTGACTAGTGTGGGGAGTGTCCCTGGCAGGTGCTCAATGGAGACTGGGCGTCACCTGGGGCACTCACCTACCCTGTTAGGAAAGCCAGGCATTTAAAACCCTGCTCCCGGGGGAAGGGCATTCTTCTCCGGCACCACTTTCAGCATGATTGACAGGTAGACGTGACCAGGGGACACTCTGAGGCAGAGGACCCTCCCTACCACCTCTGCCTGTCTTCAGGCCTCTGCTTAGGGGGCCACTTCCCCCAAGAAGCCCCCATCTGCCCGTAGGAATGAGGGAGGACCCACCTCCCTTTTCTTCCCTAAGCCCTGTCTGGGCCAAGGTGATCTTCCTACCTGTGTTGGAAGATAGCCTTACCTGTGCAGGTGGGGAAACAGAGGCTACCAGAAGGGGAGTGGCTAGACACGGTGGTGCACATCCGTCATCTTACCACTTGGGAAGCTGAGGCAGGAGGATTGCAAGTTCAAGGCCAGCCTGAGATGCTTAGCAAGAAAGACTCTGTCTCAAAAAAAAAAAAAAAAAAGCAGAAATAGATGAAAGGGAGGAGGGGGGAGGAAGTAACTTATGCAGGACAACTCATGTGCATACTTCCACGTGCTCAGCAGGGCTGCCAGGGGTGACCTGGGCCCCAGGCTTCCTTCTGTTTCCTACACACACACACACACACACCCGTTTTGTTGTTTTGTTTTTTCTTTTTTCCTTTAAGGGCTCCAGATTCAGGAACAGCAACGCAACATGCATAATTTGGTAATTATTTCTCCGTTCATCCTCGAGGCTCTGCCTGCATACAGATATTGGAATTTGCATAAAACAATCTTGCTCAGGGTCCCACCGCTTCCCGGGAGAAGATGCCCAGGTGGGGGGGGGGTGGGAGAGGGCTCAAGCTGGGTCCACCTGTCCCCACTCTGTCCTTGGCATGGGAGGGAGGCGAAGGCAGCAGGTGGCAGGGAGGGTGAAGGGCCCCTGGCACCCACATGCAGGGGGAGTCTGGGAACACCGGGGTCTGCAGGCCCGGTGACAGGAAGACACCCACAGAAGCCGGGAACCCTGCGATTAGTATTCAGCTGGCGTCTGGCTCAGAGAGGATTAATGGACTCTGATGCCTAATATCCTGGAGAACAATTAATTTGCCCACAGTTTTGTCATGGTTGAAAGTCAAACGCTGGAACAGATCGCACAGTGAGCTGCAGCCCAGAAGCCCTGGGCGGGACCGGAATCTCAATGCTCCGGGCCTGGGGCCCCCCTCCCCCCATTCCCAGCACAACCACCTCCTGAAGGTTCTGAAAGCTGCTCTAGCCACACACAATGCTTGTGCACCCTGCACTATCCAAGGCGAAATCCCCCAGCTCCCACGGAGCATGGGCCCCGGGCTGGGGTCCGACATCCTCAGCACCCAGCATGACCTTTCTGCCCACAGAGCCCCTGGTCTCACCTCACCGGGACAGTGGCTCCACGGCAGCCATGTGCTCACAGGGCGTTTGTCTAGTGCTTGGCCATTGGTTTGACATTGGATGGCCGCCACCTGGCAATGGGCTTGGGGAACTTGGGGGAATGGGGGCACGCGGGGATTTGTTTCAGAGTCACTTCTAGCCAGGCTGATGCACGGTGAGCATGCCAGGAGTCTGAGCCTGGCTAGATGTTGCAGGCCACAGGTGGGGAGTTCATGGAAGATGGTCATTTGAAGATGGGTAGCTCAGAGGCCATCTCTCTACAGGGGAGACCGAGTCCTGATGGGGAACAGGGATGACTTACTGGACGTGGAGGACTCCTCAGGCTTGGCTTCCTGCTTGTTGGGGCTGGGCAAACCGCAAGAGCTGATCCGGTAGTCTGACTCTCCTTATAGATAAGGAGATGGAGGCCCAGAGAGGGTGAGCAGCTTGCTCCGGACACACAGCCATCAGCTGAGAAAACCAGCCCCCTGGTAAGTAACCCCAACGGATAAATGGACCCATCTTACATCGAGCCTCAGATTGAACCCATGGCCTCCTGTCCCCTCTGGGTCACCGGAGAAGGTCTTGGGTGTCTGTGGCCACAGTACCACAGATGATTCCAGAGCTGTGCGTGAGCCACAGGGAGGGAGGCCCCATGAGAACTCTGCACACTGGCTGACACCGCCCTCACTTGAGAGGTTCCTGGGAGCCAGGGGAAGAACGCCTCGCTCCTCCGTTGTCTGCAGCCTGGTGGTGGAAGTGGAAAGCGAGACCCTGAGCGAGGATTCCCACCATGCTGCTAGCACACGACTTGGAGTGCACGCCTTCTGCCCACGTGCATGCCCCAGTGCCCTTGCTGACAGCTAGCAGAGTTTAAGGTCGAAGCAAAGCTCTCAAGGTTCAAACCAATACCAGAAGCAATGTCAAGTGGGAAACAAAAACACCTTGGTGGAGCTCAGGGGCCCAGGTTCAAATCCAGCCCCATCTCCTACAGTGTGTGTGTGTGTGTGTGTGTGTGTGTGTGTGTGTGTGTGCGCGCCTACCTGCCTGCTGAGCTGCATGCATGCATTTGTGTGTAGATACCTGTGGAGGCCAAAAGAGGAGCTGGAGTTATGGGAGCTTGTGAGCCACTGGGCATGGGTGCTGGGAAACAAAATCAGGTCCTCCGGGGAGCAGCAAGCCCTCTTAGCTGTTAATCACCAAGTCATCTCTCTAGCCCCCTTTAGCAATCTTGCATCCAAGCCTAGACATGCCGGTCTTTAAAATGGGAGCAGCACCTGGGTGGTCGAGCTGGGTGACTGACGATCAATCCAGGACCACTGTCAGTGTCGGGGCTCTGGGTCGGTTGCCCACGTGATTGGGTTTTTTATTCTATTATGTTACTTTGTTGCCAGGTCCTCCTCTGACCGCCTCTGCAGGGATTCTCAGCCAGTGAACTTCAACTTGGCTTCCTCAACGATTGCAGGATGGAATATTAGGGCAGAGTCTGATGGGTCCTTTCCCATGTGGCCTCCTCAGATTTGGCAGAGGAGCCAAATGGCCTCCAGCACTGGCCACCTTCCCTGTGTCATCTCAGGCACGGTTGGGCACAGCAGGGAAGGAGACACCACCCATCCTGTCCTCCCAGACCCTCCTTGTGCCTACACAGTTATTAACGCTATGAAGGGCAGTGACTGTGCAATTTGCTGGTCGCCTCACTGTCCTGCCACCTACACACCACAGGGGAGCGAGAGGGAGTGGTAAGGGCTCTTCCTGTCTGGGAGGAAGCTAGGCATGGTCAGGGAGTCCCCTCTAAGACGGATGTAGATGAACAGGATGGGTCTTCATGCTGGCTTGGCCTCTATCTTGCTGCATGGCTGCCCCTCCCAAGACTTGGTTTCCCTGGGTATACCTGGGCCAACAGTATGACATCAGTAGCCCCAGTGGTACTGGGCACACAGTCAGGACTGAGGAAGGGGCAGGGGCTGTGTTTATTCCCTCTGACCAGCACACTCACTGGTCCCTGTCACACAGACACACAGACACACAGACACACACACACAGACACACACACAGACACACACACAGACACACACACACACACACACACACACACACACACACACACACACACACACACACTATTTATCCAGTGTAGCTTTGGAGGAGTTCTATAGAGAGACCGATGTAGGAGTCCCCAGACACAGTGGGTTCAAGTCCACACCCTACCTTATTGACTTCCAGGGACCTCTGAGTTTGCAGCCCGTCTGTGAAGTGAACACATTCCCTTCCTCACTGAATGTGGGAACTGTAAGAAAACCTGTTGGTATTAACCTGAGACCCGTCTGGGCATACCATAAGAGCTGGATAAATGTTCATTTTAACTTCTTCATGCTAAGAGCAGCCCTTGGATTCCTGCACGGAAGACAGACCACCGGCTAGTGGATAGGAGAAGTCTCATCACCCTCAGTATGGTTTTGATTTCATCTGTTTTCTGGATACTTCATGTGACTCTGATATGGGAGATTTGAGCACGGGGCTCTCAGCTCTGTTGTGACTCATTCAGGGATCAGAGTAAGATTTTTCTCCTCTGTGTCTTGATTTACATCTGTGAGTCAAGGTGAGACTGTCATGAAGATCATTTCCAAACAACCAAAAAAAACAAACATCTGTCCCCTGCACGAGGCATCCCAAGCATGCACAGGGACTCTCAGATGTCTGGAAGCTACATGCCTCACAGCCCCTTCCAGAAACACTCACATTTGAACTTAAGCCAAGAATGGCTGTCATCCTGAGCAGGGCCCCTTACACACCCCACTGTTCCCAAACTCTCAGTCCATCACGAGGCAAAGACCCACCCACCATCCTTTCCGGGGTTTTTGAAGACCAGGGTCTAAGGTGACCCTCATCTGTTCCTTCTTAAGGGCATCCTGTAGGAAGTGAGGGGACACACCCCCTGCTGTGGAGGCTCCCTGAGAGTAACCAGATCAAGTGGAAGACCCACCCTAGAGAGAACAGAACACACAGGCCTTGATCAGACATCCTTACAGGGCACACATTCCCACTTTCTTGCTGTCATGGGTACCTAGAAAACTAAATAATGGGTTCTCATGTGCTGAGTTCGGCATTCCATTGGAACTGGCTGCTATTAGCACAAGGTTGAGTAGATTCTGATGTGGGATATCAAGACACCTTGATCTTGGAGTCAGCACAGCTTGTGCCTGTTAATGCAGACAGCTATTAGTCAAGTCTCTTTCATTCTCAAAGTACCATGCTTTGCATAGTAAATTACAGTTGTCTGCCTGTTTTAAGGCCATGTCTAGCTCAGAGAACTAATTCTGTAATCAATTAGTAATGTCTGCAATGAGCGCAGACAGATGGTAGGCGCACCATTTTCATGTAACTGCCTTCCTTGTTCTGAGAGCCAGAGCCCACTGTGGAGCACATCCACATAGACATTTGTCTTGCAGCAACAGCCAGAAGAAACCTAGATGTGGTTCTCCTGGTACCTAGGTTTGTTCCCACAAAGGAGTTGTGAGAAGTCTGGCCATCCCCAGATGCTCTGGTTTCCTGTCTCCCTGTGTTAACTCTCTCTTTTGTGGAGTCCTACCACAAGGCCATATGCTGTGGAGCTTTTATCAGAGTCAGGCAGAGCTCATACTGTGTGGCTTAGACTTCCCATCTCCAAAGCTTTGAGGAAAATAAACCATTATTATTATTATTATTATTATTATTATTATTATTATTAAAGAAGCTCATAGCTTTGGGTATTTCATTACAGTAGTAGAACACAGCCCAACAGAATGGATCTGCTGAAAGTTTCTAAGTTCTCCCTGTAAGACTCATGTCAGTCTCTAGACTCCCAGAACCTTAAGAGAATGCATGTATCATTTGAAACCACAACCATGTGTCACTTGTTATAGCAGACACAGGAAACTCATACCAACAATACAATCTATTATCTCTCAGTCGTCTACTGGTGAGGACTCTGAGCACCCAGGAAGCAGCCTCCAGAAATCACCAAGATTAATGGTTTGGTGCTGATCTCTGGACTCCTGGCTTCAAAATCTCCCTTTAATCACTCAGTCTGAACTGTCCACTCTCGCTGTCCTGTCTTTCCTCATGTTGTTCTGGCCACCAATACCGTGGTGGTTGAACAAGAATAGGCTCATATATTTGGATGCTCCATCCCGAGTTGGTGGAACTGTTTGGGAAGGATTAGGAAGTGTGGCCTTGATGGAAGAGGTGTGTCAGTGAGAGCAGACTTTGAGGTTTCAAAAGCCCTGGCCGTTATTCCCAGTTAGCTCTCTGCCTCACGCTTGTGGATCAGATGTAAGTTCTCAACTACGGCTTCAGTGCCATGCCTGCCTGCTGCCATGTTCCCCACCATGGTGGCCATGGACTCTACCTTGGTAACTTTGAGCCCCAAATTGAATGCTTCCTTTCATAAGTTGCCTTGGTGTCTTGTCATGGAGACAGAAAAGTAAGATATTTGCTCACATGACATTCAAACACTTGAAGTGCTCTACATGGCCAGAACAGGATGCAGAAGATACAGCAGGCTGGGCACATGGAAGACTAGAGATGTTGGAAAGATGGATGGGTGGGTGGGTGGGTGGATAGATGATGGGTGGATGGACGGATGGATGGATTGATGGATGGATGGATGGATGGATGAGTGGATGTAGGTGCATGGATTGATGGATGATGGGTGGATGGATGGTGTGAATGGATGGATGGATGGATGGATGGATGAATGGATGGATGGATGGGTAGACGGATGAATTGATGGATGATGGTTGAGTGGGTGGATGAATGGATGGGTGGGTAGACGGTGGGTGAATGGATGATGGGTAAATGGATGGATGGATGAATGGGTAGATGGATGGATTGATGGATGATGGTTGAATGGGTGGATGGGTAGATGGGTGGGTGGATGGTGGGTGAATAGATGAATTAGTGGGAGAATGGATAGGTGGATGGATGATGTGTGAATGGGCAGATGGGTGGGAAGAATGGGTGGTGGATAGATAGATGGTGGGCAGGTGGCTGGAGGGGGTGGGTGGATGAGCTTTGGGAGGATGATGGATGGATAATTTGGTGGAGAGCATAAGGCAATGGTAGATGATGAGTAGATGAAAAAGTAAACAGACCTGTGAGTACATTGACAGAGGAGTCATCAAAAAGCCGTGAATGGAAAAGCCAAGGTTTTGCTGGGAAGAAGACTGCCACATCTTCCCTTGAAATCCACCCAGACATCCCAGAGGTTTCCACAGCTGTAGGAAGAGTGAGAGTGGTGGGCTTCTGCTTACCCGACTCCTTACCCCACTCCCAACACACCAGGAAGCTCCTGTCCTGCTCCACGTGTCAAAGGCCACAGGACCCCAACCGAGATGCCAGGGTCATCGCTCCAGCTGAGAGAGTCAGGACCACTGGGCCAGGTCAGAGACAACAGAATTCTACAGAGCCTGGAACTCGGAGGCCTCTCAGGAAACAGGTGTCAAACCAAGAAGCCTGGCCCAGTGTCTGGGACTAGAGACATCAGCCCAAGAGGTGTCACCAGACTCTAAACAGTGGGGGTCCAGAGTGACTCTTCACCCAGCTGCTGGCTCTCATGCAGCTGAACACTCATCTGTCCATTCACCCACTTGCCCATCTTCTGTCTAACTATTCACCAACCTACTCATCCAGCCACATGACCCTCTCCTCCTCCATCTATCCATCTATCCGTTCTGCCACCCAGCTCTCCAAGCGCCCATCTCTTTTGTCACCTTGACACAAGTTAGGGTCCTCTGGGAGGAAGGAACCTCAACTGAGAAAATGCCTCCATCAGACTGGTCTATCGGCAAGCCTATAGGACATTTTCTTAACGGGTGATCGCTGTGGGAGGGACCAGCCCATGCTGGTCAGCACCACCCCTCAGAAGGTGGTCCTGGGTTGCATAAGAAAGCAGACTGAGCAAGCTAATAAGCTGCACTCCTCCGTGGTCTCTGCTTCCGTGTCTGCCTCCTGGTTCCTGCTCTCAGTTCCTGCCCCAGCTTCCCTCCGTGATGGACTGTGGTTGGTGTGTGTAAGCCAAACAGACCCTTTCCTCTCCTACGCGGGTCTTGGCCATGGTGTTTTTCACAGCAACAAAAAGCAAACAAGGATACCATACATCTGTCTGTCCATCATCTATCTTTCCATCTACCTAGCCATCGACCCATTTTCTATCCTCCATCTGTCCTTCCTTGCATCCATCCATCCATCCATCTTGCATCTGTTTGTCTGTCCATGCATACACATGTCACGTGGCCACCCCCACTACTGCCCACCTGTCCATTCACTTATCTTCCTATTTGTACCTGTCTGTCTGCACACTCACTCATCCGTCCATCCATCCTTACAATTGCGTATACATATGTACATCTGTCAATCTAGATGTCCAGGTGTCCATTTCTCTGCCCGTCCATCCATCCATCTGTCCCACTGCCATGTGTCCGTGTCTTTTGATGCTCATTTGTTGACTGCTATGCTGGGCACAGACACGATAAAAACTCCATTTACAATTTCCAAATGCCAAGGACTTGGCAACATATAGCCAACCCTACAAAACGTGTGTGTGTGTGTGTGTGTGTGTGTGTGTGTGTGTGTGTGTGTGTGTGTAACCCAGAAGAGAAAGGAGGAGGGCTGTCCCATCCCCTCTGCCCTACCAGCCCAGCAGGACCAGCAGGAGGGTGGCAGCTATGGGCAGACCTCACCTGGCTATTAGACTTTAGCATTTAGCACATTCTCAGTTTCTCCAGCCAGTTCACACTGAGGTGTGAATGTGTGAGCCTGCCTAACCCCTGCAGCGTTTCTGCTGAGAGGAGCCTGGGGGCCTCTTCCGCAGAGCTGTCTTAGCTTTCAGACTCAGAAACCTCATTAAGGAAGAACTTGAGACAAGATCTCAGCAGGGGTCAGGATGGGGAAGGGAGGAGGCGCGGTCCATTCCTGGAAGCACTTGATGGGCAGTCCAGGGCCGGCCCACCAGACCTGTGCACAGCGCCCAACAGATTGCAGTAGGAACAGGCGCCATCCACAAAGAGCGGTCTGTCCCAAGCAAGGCCAGCCATCCTCTTTCTACGACCAGCAATGGATAGCGCACTCGGGGCCTCCTTCAAATACCCTTTGCCTCAGCAGGACTGGAACCAAGCAGAAGGGAGCAAGGGAGAAGGAGGGGGAGCTTGGGTACCTGTGCCTGCAAGGCACTGTAGCTGCTACCCCACTTTTAGCTGCTCAGTTTCCTCTCACATGCCACGACTTTTCAGCAAGCCACCCAGCTGACTGGACTTTCCCAGCACCCTGAAGAGCGGACTGAGCAGAGAAAGGAGGGCCGTCCCATTTCCTCTGCCAGACCAGCAGGAGGGTGGCAGCTGTGGGCAGATCTCACGGGTGGGAGGAAGAATGGGTGGGTGGGGGTGGGCTGGTGAGTGTGGTGGACGGATGATTAGGTGGGGAGCAGAGGGACAACCGCAGGAAAACGGAGAAACAAACGGACCCGTGAGCGCACTGATAGAAGAGGAGGCATCGAAAAGCCAGACGAACTCAAAAATGAAAAAGCTGCCCCCTCTTGACCTGCTGATTCTGAGCATCGGTGGACAGCGCCCTGTGAACAAGGATCCCTGTTGTTCTGTTTCAGGGGTTCAAAGCTAAGGTCTGCCGTCTGTGGGTCCGTAGGAGGTCCCGGGCAGTGTCGGTAGCAGAGGTGAGTCAACAGCTCCCTTCCCTGGAGTTTTTTTTTTCCTTCCCCGCCCCCAGCCTTGCTTCATGATCTCTTCGTGGACTTCTTGACACCCATCCACCCCCCCCCCCCGCGCCTGTGTCTCAGGGGCCCAAAATCACTCCTTTGCTTAACTGCCTTCTCTTTGGCCACAGCTGTCCCTGACACAAAAGCTAGACACCCCGAAGTCTAGGTAGCTTCCTCATTTCTAGGCAGGAAGCATAGGAACTGAAGGAGGAAATGGCCAGGGAGAAGAAAGATGCAGGACTTGAACTGAGGTCCAGCTGGTGCCTGGGCATAGCTACATTCCCCCAGGAAGTCCCCTTGTGGCATTCTTTCATTCTTGCCTAGTCTCCACTCAGTGTGAGTCTCCCTTTCTCCACAGGGGATATGTGAGGTCCTGCCTGAGCATCCAGACAGCCATGATGGAATTCTCCAGCAGCCATGTTTTCATCTCTGTCCTCGTGGGCACCTATGCGGTGTCCAAATCGATCACACCATCACATGTGCCACACCATCACTGTGAGGTTCAGGTTATCATAGACCCACCTACTCCAGAGTCACATGGTGGCGGGTAGCCCCGTGACTGGGTTGTTTGGGGAGATTGTATAACTTGGAGTCGGGGCTGGGCTGGCAGCGTGGGAGGCAGCTGGGTGGAAAAAGCTTCACCGTTGCCAGGCCAGGTGTTGAGAGCCGTGTGTGTGTGTGTGTGTGTGTGTGTGTGTGTGTGTGTGTGTGTGTGTGTCTCAGATGCCATGAGGCAGGCCCTGGTGGCTGCCAGTAGATGGGGCAGGAGTGATGCTCAGCCCAGTGTTGAGAACAGAGGGGTGGCAAGGGGCTGGTAGGAGGGAAAACAGAGGTGGCTGACGGGGTGGGGGCCTGAGCTGCTCTCGGGAGAGAACAGGAGGAAGGTCAGGCTTGGACAATGTGCTCTCTGTCATTTTCCTAATATCATGCCAGGCATCTGGGACATCGTGTGGGAGTCTAGTCTAAGCCACAGACTCCGATCCAAGCTCCCCGCCACCCCACCCCACCCCCCCACAGCCTCTTAGATGCCAGACCCAACCTCAGCTATTCCACACTGGAATTACACACTGTTCCAGTCTCGTGACCTCCCAATGCCAAGGATAAGCCAAACTTTCACACCGCAGGACCCTTGCACAGGCCCACCCTCAGCAGAAGCACTCTTCCCTGACTGGCCCTGTGTGAATCATCTCCTCTGACTCCACCCACACACGGCACCACACCTGAGCCCCCCCCAAGTCCTCTCCTTTGCAGACAGAGTGGTTGTCGCCGTGGGTAATTTACATGCTTCAAAGTTTATTAGCTCATCTCTTAGAAGGGACATGTGTGTCTCCCGGAGAAGTTTGCCTCTGCTCTGCATGGGCTGAGCTGGCTACAGGTCGCAGGCCCTCCCAGCACACTCACTCTGGCCCTGGGGTAGAGGTTTGACCCAGGTCTGGCCAGTGATAGCACTGTGTTCCCTGTAAGGCAGGTGCCCGAAGTGCCTTAGGTCTGGGTGCTGGAGAACAGTGGTGGCTTCTTTGACATGATTCCCAACTCAAGGCAGAAACCTGGCCCCTCTG
This sequence comes from Peromyscus californicus insignis, assembly GCF_007827085.1. Lineage (NCBI taxonomy): Eukaryota > Metazoa > Chordata > Mammalia > Rodentia > Cricetidae > Peromyscus > Peromyscus californicus. The sequence goes on along the minus strand of NW_026294540.1, from coordinate 1,705,565 downwards.
TTGTGCACAAACAACCTTCTGTGGCCCACCCTGGGAGACCAGGACACATTGAAAGGAACTGATTGACTTCCAAGATTGCAAAGGGACCTCTGGCCTGCTCTCAGTACACAGCCTTGGTCGCCAGCCTCTGTGTTGTGCCGAGGCATACACCATGGAGGAGGGTGTGCTGGAGAAGACATCAGCCGCTTCCTCAATGGAGCAGTAGCCGGGACACAAGCCTGAATGAGCCTCAGGTGGCCCTAGTCACAGGCCCTGCATCTGGGCCTCTGGGACCAAGTTCAGCAGACACAGGCGTCCCACCCGAATTGTGGGGTTGTGAGCGATACACCCAGGTGGAGGCCTTCCCAGCCAGGCTAGGGTAGAAGGGAGCACCAAATGGGGACAAGGAACCCAGAAGGCTTCTGTCACCTACACCAAGGCCCTGTAGGGACCACATGGGGAGAACAGTGACAGGGACAGATGGGGTGGACCAGTGCTGTGCCGAAATTGGGACCTGACTCTTCCCATGGCTGTAGGGTCCTCCTGACAACCAGTCCAGTCCCTTCTGTGTGGAGCATACACTGTGCTGTGTGGGCGCCTGGCACTCTGGATGACGGACCTGCCTTCCAGCTGGCAGGACTCCTCAAGGTGGGTTCTGTCAGGCCCTGCCCGACAGGGTGTACCGGGAGACCCTGTGGAGAGCTGATCTTGTGCCCTGTCCCCATCCTCAGGACTGGACAGGTGTTACCAAAGGGACTCAAGTGAGCACTAATGAACACTGATGGAGAGATTTGAGCCCAGAGCCGCCCTGAGTCCAGTTTCTTGTCTGGATGAATAATGAGAGGGTGTCTGGGGGGGTGGGGCAAGTAGCAGGCGGGGGGTGAAAGTGTGGGACAAGACTGAGAAGGCTCAGGAGCTGACCAGAGTCTGATGCCACAGGGCCTTTGGGAAGCTGGAAACCAGATAGGGGCAATCCCTGTAAACTCTTTGTGCTGGAGACCCTTGGCCTTTGCAGTGAACATGGTCACCCTGGGGCACCATCCTCCCCCAGGACTCCAGTCCCTGCCTGAGTTGGTCAGGAAAGATTCCATTCTTCCCCACACTCACCAGTTTAAATAGATGCTTCTGGGCAGTTCCAGCCCAGCTTGGCGGGAATTCAGCATGTGGGCCAGCTGGTCAGCACTGCTGGGGCAGAAGCCTGAGGCCTGTGCTGAGCCGGAAGCTGGGTTCTGGGGGCAGGAAGTCTGAGATCCAGGCAGCACCTATGAGGGCCATTGGCTGCAGCGGAAGGAGAGGAGACATTGGCCTCTCCCATGCTGACACCAGCAAGGAGGACCTTGCCCAGCCCAGTTGCCTATCAAAGGCCCTGGCACTCGCTTGGAACACAGTTTAGACTCAGTACATGTCTCTGAAGGTACAGGCCTCCATGCATCCCCATGGGAAGAGACATCCCCCACATGCCCAAGTTTACAACTTCATCATTCGGCTACACACTACACACTTGAAGCAACAGTTCTGATTGGCTCACAGTGGCTGGGAAACTGGTCTGCAGAAAGAAAGCTATGCCCTCTGTCCTGGGGATTCTCTGGGCTACTGCAACGTCCTGGGTGGGGTACACCCACCCTCCATGGCTCAGCTGAGGCAGGGTCTGCTTTCAAACACACCATATATGGTGGAGATTCAGGTCCCCAAAGGCTGTGAACTGAGAGTTCTTTGTCTTCATGTGACCAGAGGCCACCACAAGTCCTGGTCACATAAGTATGACCAGGTTGACTGTTAGGTTCCTGTAGAGGAGAAAGTAGAGAAGGAGAGAATGTCTGAGGGGCACTGGATCCAGGCATCTGTCACCCAAGCACTTGGAAGACTGAGACAAGGGAATAAGAACCAGAGACCAGCTGGTTTACAATATAAGGCCATGAGGGGTACAGCTCAGCAGTGGGCGCTGGTCTCACATGCAGAACTCTGGCATCCAGGGCCACAGCACAGGTCCAGGCCACAGCAAGAAGTAAAGAGGCAGGGTGTGACCCAGAGGCAGAACCATGGGGATCCATGTACAACCTCATGAAGGACGGGCAGTCACTCTGCTTCTTGTGTGCCCACATACGACACATGACAGCTGCCGTGGGCAGGTGTCCGGGGCGGGGAGGGAACCCCAGGCAGCTACAGAAAGGGAGACCCAGAGCTTGCTGCTGAGTGCTTGAGGCTGTGTGGAAATGTTGAAAAAGGTGGAAATGGATTCTGGGGACATGCAAATGCAGGCCCCAGCCACAGCCAATGCCCAGCCGGGAAGCCCAGGGGATGCCAGAGCTTCAGCCTTGGTCTTAAGTAGTGCTGTGCCCAGTGATCAGAGCAGCATTTGACTCATTTCTTCCAGCCTCTGTGATCCAGGTCAGAGGAGAGGGTACCAGGCCTCCTGCTCCAGCCACCCATCCCCTGACCTTGCCGGCACACGCTTCACACCACAGTGTGGCAAATACAGCACCCTGAGTGGAAACCAGGGAGACAGAGAGGGTTGTGCCCACACTGAGCTGGAAACAGCCAGGCCAGAGTGACCGTGACACCAGCCTGCAGCCCTACCATGCTTCCTGAGGCCTCTCTCTCTCTCTCTCTCTCTGTTTCTCTCTCTCTCTCTCTCTCTCTCTCTCTGTATGTGTGTGTGTCTCTCTGTCTCTCTCTGTCTCTGTCTCTGTCTCTCTGTATGTGTGTCTCTGTCTCTCTCTGTCTCTGTCTCTCTCTGTCTCTCTCTCTCTGCATGTCTGCTTCCACATCTGTAAGGCAACATTGGCTCATGCACGTGATCATGTGTTATCAACCTGGGGGACCATCTGTGATCTTGGCAAACTGCTCCTCGGGCCTCAAGACCCAAAATGAAACACCCTCCTCCTTCAGAGTCCAGGCAGCTCAGTCATCTTCTGACCCACCACAGCTATAACAAAAGCAGTGTGTGCAGGATGTCCTCCAAGTGCCAGGCTAGTACCCAGATGTGGGGGGTATTTCTACTAAACTAGGCTGGGTAGCTTGGCTCCAAGTTCGCAGCCTCTTGTGGTGATGTGTTGTGTATCCTAATAAAATTTGCCTGAAGATCAGAGAGACAAAGGAACAAGCCACCTCTTCTAGGACTCCTCAGCCTGAAAAGCCCCTAGTTCCTGTCTCCTCACACCTTATCTCTCTTTCTCTGCCCAGCCATCACTTCCTGGGATTAAAGGCATGTGTGCTTCCCAAGCAAAGGCTCGAGATCTCAAGTGCTGGGATTAAAGGCGTGTGCCACCACTGCCTGGCTCTGTTTCTCTCCTAGACTGAGTCAATCTCATGTAGTCCAGGGTGGCTTTAAACTCACAGAGATCCAGATCGATCTCTGCCTCCCAAGTGCTAGGATTAAAGGTGTATGCCACCACCGCCTGGCCTCTATGTTTAATCTAGTGGCTTGTTCTGTTCTCTGGTCTTCAGGCAAATTTTATTAGGTTACACAATGCATCACCACAGCCTCCCATTGTTCCCTCCTGTCCTCGGGCCATCCTCACTCCAGGACCTTCTGTATGTCACACTTGCCTTTCCTCAGACAGGGTCCTGCTGCATGGGCAATAGAGAGAACAAGGAAAGAGAGCATTTCTCCTGGTTGGGGAGGTTGAGGCAAGGATACATGGGGCAGAAGAGAGAGTCAGAGAGAGGGCCATGTAGAGGGACAGAGAATGGGAAGACACTGAAGAAGACAGAAGAGGAGGGACTGAGCTGCCGAGTCAGGAAGAAAGATGGAGCCGAAAGGGAAGTGGGGAGAGAGAGAGGGGGTAAAGAAGACAGACAGACACACACACATACACACACACACACACACACACACACACACACACACACACACGGGGGAAAAGACACAGGGACACCCCTCATCCCAGCTCAGTCACCCCATACCTGAGCCCCAACAAGTATGGGCTCTGCTAGCCAAGAGGACCAGGCCAAGTGGTGGCTGGGGCGTCTGGGGACTTCTCTGACTCCAAAGGCTGAAGGTCTGCTACCACTTGCTTATTGGCTGCCTTCCAACGCTGGGAGGGCAAACTGTGGAGGGAACCCGGTTCCCTCCTCCCCATCCTGGGAAGTAAAATTCAATCAAATGGCTTTCTCACACATTCCCCTTTTCCCCCTATCAAACCTGCCACATCATCCCATGCAATTAAAAGAAATACTTATTTTCTTAAGCAAAGTGCATCCTGGGAAACAGGTGAGGACAAGATAAGCATAGGTCCCTGGGGTTATCAGCCCTGCAAGCCTCCCAGCCTCTGAGTGGTTTCCAGAGGCTGGCCTGCTGCCGCTCCAGTGAGCTTCCTCAGCAGGAGGGCGGCTGCCAGGCCTCCGGGCCAGGAAGCTGGAGCCATCACCCCTCGGGGAAACCAGGACCCCAATTTCTCTGGAGCAGCAGGCAGAAGTCACAGAGAGGCCCAGGGAGGGCTGGAGGAGCCCATTCTCTCTTCCCGGGTCCCTCCTGCGGCAGTTCTTGCCCAGGCACCAGGAGAGGCTGCAGATGGAAGCCTGGCCCTTTCTCTCCATCCTCCCAGCACCCAGCACCGCTTCAGGACCACAGTGTGCCTGCAGCACAGAGTGGGTCTTCAGCTCTGCAGCCGAGTCAGCTCCACAAGCAGGGTGTCTGTAGACAATTCATAGCACCAGGTCCCAGTGAAACTCTACCCAAGAGGATGGCAGTCTGGCTGAGCCCACCTATTACCAGACAGATTCCAGGCCACACACTGGGCAAATGGTTAGCAGAGGAGGCTCTGTGCCCAACTGAACGTGTGGAGTTATGGAAACTGAAGCTTGGAACCTTCAACGTCAGCTGCCCAAGGTCACAGGCTAAAGGTAGCAGCATCAGGATGGGCACCAGACTCAAAGCCCACAACTGTGACACCTTGCTCCGCAGGAATGTAAGATCTGTGGCGAAGGGACACAGGTCTCTACTAACCAGTGAGGTTGCTAGTTCAGGGCCCCAGGCCATCCTCAGTTGCTCTCCCTGGGTCTCAGGGGCATCCTTGCAGACCACGCCCCTCCTCTGCACACACACACCATCTCCCTGCCCAAGTCTCTACCTCCTGTCAGGGACAGAGCTTCTGGCCTTGGACAGGCAGCAGGGTGACACTCAGTGCTCTCTGGTCCCTCCCATCTCCATCACGTCCTTATGTCAGCGTCACTGATGCTCAAAGTGCCTTTCTGACAGGGGCAGAAGGGAAGGAAAGAGATAAAGAAGGAGGGAGGGAAGGAGAGAAGGAGACACAAAGATATGAAACAAGCCATTTTTCTTGTTTTTCAATAGCTGGGTGAATGTAGAGACAGATGTCCGAAAGATGATGATAGATAGATGATGATGATGATGGTGATGATGATGATGATGATGGATGGGTAGATAAATGATAGGTAGATAGATAGATGGATGGATAGATAATAGATCCATGATAGAGATAAGTGGATGATAAATAAATGTTAGATGTTGAATAGATCATCGGTAAATATTAAATAGGTGACAGGTAGATAGATAGACAGGCAGACAGACAGACAGGGAATGTGTGAACAGGTGGGCTGTGAGAAACATGTCTTTGAGCTCAGCATGTGTACCTGTCTCCTTCCCTGTGGCCGCTGCTGGAAGCTTCCCTTCTGAGCCTTGCCCCGCCCAGCAGGGTTCCCCAACCCAGATACCTCCTCCCCTTCCGTCCTCCATGGGATCCCACCCAGCTTCTCTCTCTGAGGGGCTAGCGTCCTAAAGGCCCCAAGGCAGACTCTTCATTAAGTACTGGGGCAGCCGTGGGTACCCCAAATAAAACAGCAGGGAGTGTAAGTTGTTGAGACTTTCTACAGTCATTGAGCCTCTGTGGCACCCTGGGCCTCAGTTTCCCCATCTCTCTAATGAAGACGGTGCACACCTGCCTCCAAGGGATGCTGTGAGGGTCAAGCTCTCGAAACAACAGTTGTAGGACTGTAACTGCAATCTCAGGTGAGCCTTCTATATGCAGAGGTTCAGAGAGGGCCAGCCAGCACATCCGGGTTACATGATACAACCCCATTACCATGCAGTCAGCCCTAACTCTGTGAGGGAGCAGATCCTGACCTTGACACCAAGTTCCCCGAGTCACCCCTCCACATCCTGCATGGCACCTGGCGCTGGATAAACCTCACTTCCACAGAAAACTACTCCAGTGACCAGGAAAAGCATGCCCAAACCCTATCTGCTTTTCAAATTTCAGTTGCCATAGCAACTCAGCACAACTATTTATGTGACATCTCTGCCGTCCAAGTCTCGCAGAGCACTGCACGCTAGAGAGGCGGTCTAGTCCTTCCAGAACAACACATTTTTTCAATCAATTTAGGGCTGGGATTTTGCTTTAATATAAACACACATAAAATATGTTGTGCAAAACTTTAAGAGCTAACTGGGAAATGCTGGTTTATAGCCCATGCTCCCCGAATTGCTTCAACAGTCACCTCCTGATCCCACCATGACAGGTGGGCTTCAGGCTTCGCGTCTGCCCTGGGCACCAGCTTTGTGCTGGCAGTTCTGGCCCTAATGTGTTGTGCGTCCCTGGGAAGTGAGTACGGTGGTGTCTCTGGTCCAGAGAGGATGCATTTGGATCCAATTTGGACCCCTTGCCCAATATTGGAAGCGGGGAGGATCTCAGAGGATGTCCAAGGCAGAGACTCTGTCCTGAAGATGCCTGAAGTGGGGGGTGGGGAGGGTGGTCACAGCTGCTGGGTGCTAGGACTGTTGGAATTTTCGGCTCTCAGCTCCACGTCAGCCACGCACATACCGTTCCCTTTGCCGGGCTTCTCTTTGTCAACCTGTCAGAGGCCGCGGCTGGGCTGGGTGAATTCCTAGCTGTTTTCAAACAAGAGGCCCCAGCTGCTCTCTCTGCAGCAAAATTCTGTAGGAATTCTGTCCGGTACACTTAATTAATGAGGAAGGAAACCGAGTCCCAGGAGGTCAGAGGTCACTGCTGGGCCCCAGCAACACTCTTACGTTGCCATTCTGTTCCCTGTACCCATTCCTGTTACCTTCTCCAGGCCTCACAAGTTGGGAAGTACGAGGACGCACTTCCAAAGGCTCGGGGCCACATATGTGCAAATATGTGCAAAAGTCTCTACCCTAGATGCCAACAGCAGCTTCCTCAGTAGGCCCAGCCTTGGGTTTGTCCTTTCTTCCTGCCCAGACGTATCAGCTCCCTCACCCTGTCCTCTAGCCATGCCACTTCTGCCTGAACTCCTTTGGGTGCCAGGGCTCCCATTAAGCATCCATGTACGGCATTTACATGAGAGGCCCTGGGTTCCATCCACAGCACCGGAAGGGAAGGAGGGAGGGACCCAACCCTGCTAGCCTGACCACTGGGACTTTCACTGGTATCTCGGGAGCCTCAGCTCCTGCCTTGCCCTCGGCATACATCTCTGGCTGTCTGCAGTTGGGGTGCCTGGTGTGCACTGCTGCTTTATAAACTGTCACAATACCGACCACTGTTTTTCTGGTGCCTAGCACACGGCAGTCCACCCTGCTCACTCACTCAACCTGCTTGGCTGAGTTCTCAGGGGCAGGTCACGTTGTCCTTCACGCCCAGCAACACGCCAGAGCCACTCACGTCTCTCTGTCTAGCTCCTGGCACACAGGTGCCCATCCCTGCACTCCCCCATCTGCCCCAAGCGTCAAGTCTCCAAGCTCCGGTTGCAGCTGTCCTGCAGACATGTTAGTGTAGTGGCATCCCAGGGGAGACGCCATCCCATCGTCCAGGGAGCAGCATGTAATGGCACATGGGTAAAGCCACAGAACACATGGCAACATATAGATTAATAGAAATGGGTTAATTTTTTTAAAACTTCATTTTATGTGCATTGGTGTGAAGGTGTCAGATTCCTTGGAACTGGAGTTACAGACGGTTGTGAGCTGCCATGTGGGTGGTGGGAATTGAACCCAGGTCCTCCAGGAGAACATTCAGTGCTCCTAACTGCTGAGCCATCTCTCCAGCCCCAGAAATGGGTTAATTTAAGTGTGAGAGCTAGTCAGTAATAAGCCTGAGCTAATGGCTGAGCAGTTATAATTAATATGAGCTTCTGAGTGATTATTTTATAAGCGGGTCATGGGACTGCGGTGACCTAGTGGGACCGGAGAAACCTTCCGACTACGCGCTAGTCTGGTGACCTCACCTTTGGCTGAGCTCCATCCTTATAGACAATGATCCAAAAACTGAACAAGTCCATACGTCCATCCCTGCTGTCAACCCTGGCCATATCTCACATCCCAGACACATT
>NW_026294540.1:1492318-1694818 GCF_007827085.1 Peromyscus californicus insignis | reverse complement strand
CCCACCTGCCAGCAGGATCATGGCTTGGTGAGGCCCAGGCTAGCCGGGCTGGGCCTGGCCCTGTAGTACCATCAGCTTGGAGGGCTGGAGGCTGAAGGTGGTGGCCCCCCACGTCCTTCCATGTTCCCCCCAGTCTCACAGAGGCCGTGAAGAGCTGGCCAGGGAGGCCATCTTGGATGCCAGGATGAGCAGCAGCGTGGGAACCAGGGGCAGTCCTGAGATGGAATGAGGAGTAGAGAGACACAGCACCTGAACAGCAGGGGAGTCCTCGACCTCAGGAGCCCTCCTGGTCACCCCTCCCTCCTGACCTACCCGAGATGTTCCACAGCCACAGCTTGCCCTGGGCCCTGCTGCTGCCATCTATTGGGGCTGTGACTTCAGCCCGCCTGGCCTGTCCACCTCTGACTCTTGTATCCCCAGAGCACGTGGGCTCCAAACTCAGGAAAAGCTGAGTCCCAGTGCCTGCCGATAAAACTTTGGAGATTAGGCAGTAAGTCTACACCTGGTAAGAATAACCAAGGGCCTGGCCTGGAGAGGTGGCTCAGAGATTAAGAGCACTGGTTGCTCTTCCAGAGGTCCTGAGTTCAATTCCCAGCACCCACATGGTGGCTCACAACCATCTGTAATGAGATCTGGCACCCTCTTCTGGTGTGCAGGCAAACACTGTATACATAGTAAATAAATCTTTTTTTTTTTTCTTCTTAAGGGAGGGACAACAGACAAGGGCTAAGGAGATGGCTTTTCAGGTGAAGGTGATTGCCACCAAGCCTGGCAGCCTGAGTTCAATCCCCGGCATTCTCACGGCCGAAGAGAAATAGGCTGTCCTCTGACGTCCACATGTACGCTGTGTCATGAGCATGTGTACATGTACACATTCTCTCACACACACATGCACACGTTATCTCAGTACCCCCTTGCCGTCACAAGCCCAAACCCACCCCGATCCAGAATGCTAGGAGTGGACTTCCTACTCCTGGCTGTGCCTTTTCTGGAAACTTCCTCAGAGCGGATTCGCATTGATGGGCCTTTTGTGACTGTCTTCTCCCTGTGAACAGCACACATTGGAGACTGATCTGTCAGGAATTCTGCATCAGTGCTCTGTTCTTTCTCTCTGCTACCTGAGAAGACCTGTGGACGTTTGCTGTGTTTCCATCTGAGAACATCCACACGGACGCCTCTTTTTTCTCTGCAGACACTTGGGAGAAGAATGGCTGAGTCACGGGACACCCCAGCTCCATCTGACCGGGAAAGCATTCCCTTTTCTCTCCTCTTTCCAAGGTTCTCTTCATGGAGTCAGGGCTTTCCCTCCTTCCCATCTCCCTTCAGCCTATGACAGACTATCACAACCCACCACAGCCCACCACAGCCCACCACAGCCCATCACAACCCATCACAACCCACCACAGCCCACCACAGCCCACCACAGCCCATCACAGCCCACCACAGCCCACCACAGCCCACCACAGCCCATCACAGCCCACCACAGCCCACCACAGCCCATCACAACCCACCACAGCCCATCACAGCCCACCACAGCCCATCACAGCCCACCACAGCCCATCACAGCCCATCACAGCCCATCACAACCCACCACAGCCCATCACAGCCCACTACAGCCCACCACAGCCCATCACAGCCCATCACAACCCACCACAGCCCATCACAGCCCACCACAGCCCATCACAGCCCACCACAGCCCATCACAACCCACCACAGTCCATCACAGCCCATCACAACCCACCACAGCCCATCACAGCCCATCACAGTCCATGGGGCAGCTGAGGACCATACTCACCTCTCCCCCAAGTGAGGAAACTGGGGCTTTGAGACACACAGCACCCACACAGGTGGCCCAGAATTCTAGAAGCTTCCCGGGAATCTTTTATCTGGGGGTCTTGGCACTGAAAGGTAACTCGGGCCCAGGAACTGTGAGGGGTTATAGCTGCAGAGGCCTTCGTCAGCTCCATTATGTTTGGAATGGCAGCCAGCCTCACCATGGGCCTCCACCAGCACAAGGCACTGAGGGCTGGAAGCAGCTATGGTCCTTGGTTCTAGTTAGACCCAAGGCTGCATGGAGGGTCAGGAAACAGGCTTGCCGGGTTCTGAGCATACAGACAGCCACCCCCCTGCCACTCCAAACAGGTATTTTGCCCTCGATTACAAACTCACCCAGCATGGGCTGAAGAGGAATGAAGCCACCCAAGGGGCCCTGTCCTACTCCACTGCCAATCCATGCCTCCTAGGTATCCTTCCAGAAAGTTCTTCGTAGTGTGTGTGTGTGCGTATGTATGTGTGTATGTGTGTATGTGTGTGTGCGTATGTATGTGTATGTGTGTGTGCACACACACACACACACACACACACACACACACACACACACACGCATGCGAGCATGCGCAAACGGTAGGACAGAGGTCCGCATTCCATGCCTCCCTCTATCAGTCTTCACATCACTTTTGGGGACAAGGTCTCTTGCTGAACCTGGAGCTCACCGATGTGACTAGCCTGGTGTCCAGGTTGATTTTTTTTTTGTCACCTTGTCACAGCTACAGTTGTTTGGAGAGAGGGACACTCTCAAAGGAGAAAACGCCTCCGTAGGACTGGCCCACAGGCGAGTCTGCAGGGCACGCCCTTGATTGATGATGGAAGGGCCCAGCCCACTGTGGGCAGTGCCACCCCTCGGGAGGTTTGAGCAAGCAGGCTGAGCAAGCCGCGGAGAGAAAGCCAGTAAGCAGCACTCCTCCGTGGCCTCCGCGTCACTTGCCGCATCCTGGTTCCTGCCTTGAGTTCCCTCGGCCATGGAATGTGACCCAAGCCTTGTAAGATGAAATACACCCTTTTCTCTCCAAGTTACTTTTGGTCATGGTGTTTTATCACAGCAGGTGAAACCTAACCAGGACACCTGGATGACCAAAGAGCTCTGAGGATCTGCCTCTTTCTGCTTGCCCTGTCCAGGCTTACAGGCACGTACTGCCAGGACCAGTTTTTTACATGGGTACAGAGGATTTGAACCAGATCCGCACGCTCATGTGGCAAGTACTTTCCCGACTGAACCACCTCTGCAGCATGTTTCTTTTAACCTTTGTTTTCTCAGACATGACTTCGCATTGTAGCACGGCAGGCCCAGAACTCACTATGTAACTCAAACAGGACTCCTACTTTCGGCAATCCTCCTGCCTCGGGCTCCCCAGTGGAGGGAACACCTACAAGTGAGCACCCTCATATCCAGCTTTCTTCACACACTTCTGATGATGTCCTCACATGTGCTCCATTCTCAAGGACAAATGCCAGCCTCAGAGATCCCCTCCTGCACTTGAGGGAATCAATCCACATCTTCTCATAAGACCACACATTCTTTCTCAATGATCTAGAAGAGAGGTCCCAACACAAGCTTTGCTCTCCTGGTACGTGAGAGTCACTGGATTCTGCTGCTCCAGACAATGCTAGAATCAGGCCTTTCACATGTGTGTGAGCAGGCTCTGTACACATTCTTATCCATGGTACATTAGGATGATGTAAGAGCTGCAACCCTGGATTCCTGCGTGACAGAAAAAAAAAAGACTCACATGTCCCCAAGATGTCACCAACATGGACTAGCTCAATCCTTACTTCCCTTGCAAGTGAAATGTACAGCATATGCAGAATATTTATTAATTATATGCATGGCTGGAGAGATGGCTCGGCAGTTAAGAGCACTGGCTATTCTTCCAGAGGACCCAGGTTCCATTCCCAGCACCCATATGGTGGCTCACAACCTTCTGTAACTCCAGAGGCTATGACAACCCCTTCTGGCCTCCACAGGGACTGCATGCACACGGTGCACAAAAATACATGCAGGCAGAACACCCATACACATAAAATAAATCTCAAAAAAGCATATATACATTATAAATTCTGTATATATGCCCATTGGCCAGGCATATACATATCATATGTCGTATACATGCACCTGTCAACCAGGTATACACACATCAACCCCTTTCCAGGCATATGTACATGATCTATTATACACATGTCATATACTATATGCATGCACCTGTTGGCCAGGCATATACACATATTTTATATATATATATATATATATATACACATACACACATATATACATATATATGTAAAACAGGTGCACACATATCATATATTATGTGTATGCACTTGTAGGCCAGGCACATACACATCATACATTATATACATTCACCCGTCAGCCAGGCATAAATATACTATATTTTATATCCCTGAACCTTTCAGCCAGGTGTGGCAGTGCACACCTGCCATTTAGATCAGGACACTGAGGCAGGGGGATGACAAGTTCCAGGCACAATGTACTGCACAATGAGCCCATCTCAAAAATAAAGTAAAGCAAAACAAAAGAAAAAAACCAAACAAACAAAAGAAGCACACACATCATGAGGCCAACTCAAAAGATGTCACAAAGTCACCGACACCTGGCAACCAGCACCGGACCCAGCAGGAGACAGCCCGCAGCCCGCAGCCCACAGCTGCTTCCTTCTGTCGCTGGGTCCTCTGTGGCCTTTTGGCTCGGTATTTCCAACCTGTCCTCTCTGCCTTGACCACAAAGGCACCAAACGAAAGCGCAGAAACAAGACCTCTTTATGAATTCTCAAAGGACCCAGAAGGCGGGAAGAACAAAGGGTCCCCAACAGTCTTTGAACCTTGTCTCAGCTCACAGATTTCTCCTAGCTCCACCTCCTAAGACTCCAAGTGCTTCTTAATTGTTTGAAACATCAGAATTCTTTATGTGGGAATGTCGATGCATGAGAGCGGTGCCCTTGCTCCAGGCCTGCCCTGCCTGTGCGTGTGCACGGTCCAGAGGACCGAAGGTGCTTGTCACCTGCCTACGGCTAGAAAAACCTTCAGCTGCACTGCTCAAGCTTCCCGTGGGGAAGCAGGGACCTCGGGAGTGTCCCATTCGGAGCCAGAGCTCAACAGAGGGCCTCAGCCGCGTGTCACCAGGATCCATGGAGGGCTACCAGGTGTCAGGAGCTGGAGTATAGACCCAGTTACCAGAGCAAAGGGTGGCAGGGAGCAGGGGGACTTAGCCTGAGTTTACACCTGCCGCCCTGGGGACTGAGGTGAAAGCGTGGAGTATGGGGGGCAGAAGTCAGGTGCTCCCTAGACTCTGGCCCCCTTGCAATATCAGTCTGTGGAGGCCACGCTGATGAAGGCGGGGGGGTGGGAGAAGACAGATGAGTGAGCAAAGACTTGGGTGGCAGTCCACAGGAAGCTCCCCAAGCTCTGTGGCTCCCCGTCCCTGGCCCAGCAGGACGAGCTGTCCACAGATTAATGGCACAATGAACAAAGGCTTCCAGAGCCTTCTGCGGCAGGTTTCCCTCACTTCAGGACAGATGGAACACTCACAGGTCCTGGATCCAAATCGACCCGGGCCCTGGATGCACCACCCATGTCCCCCCAGCAGGCTTTCACTCCTGGAAGCCTCAGGTTCCCCTTCTAGGAAAGCGGGCTAGCACTGTGAGCTGGGAGCCTGGCTTGCAAGGTGACAGGAGATGTGGCATGTAGGGCCGCTACCCACAGGAGCTATGACTTGTGTGCCAGATCCCTTGGGTGCCCAAAAGATCTCCATAGAGTGACACCCACACAGCCGATCACTTTGTTTATTAGAGACATCGTCTCCCAAGAGGGTAACTTCGGGCCTGGGTGTCCTGGGCTGGGGAGGAGGCACAGGCTGCTGTGGCTCACTGAAGTCTCTCAAACACAATCAATTAGGCATCCCCATTAGCATATTTTTCATTGTAACGCAGCCACAGAGAGGACGTTCTTGGACTGTTTATTGCTGCTCTGAGCTAATATTTGTTAAAGTGATTAATATGTTTTTCAAACCTCTGTGACAAGCGGAGCAGGCCGTATTCATCTCCACCACGGGGCTGCAGGGGGAGGGGCAGGAGCCATGACAGTGGCCTCCTCGGGGACCCTGCCCGGCCCAGCTCCTAGGACCCAATCTCCTCCCAGCCTCTTCCACCCTCGCATCCCCTCTGCAGCCCATCCCCACTGCTGCAGCAAGCAAGTCCTCCCAGGCCCCTTCCCCTCTGGGCCTTCCCTCCCAGCTACTCTCACGGTTGTCAAAGCACCAACTGTCCCTCCAGCCCCGCAGCTCTGCCAGCCCCTGCCTTTTAGAAGCCACCACAAAATACCGAAAGCACACGAAACCTTCCGGAACCACAACATCTAAAAGAGCGTTCTATAGTCCGAGAGATGGGCTAAGTTAATCCGCAACGCCAGCCACCAGCAGCCTGAGGCTCTGAGCACAAGGAGGTAGGGTCAGTCCTTACAAAGCAAGGAGAGACTCTAGGGTTGGCAGCAATGGGGGGGGGGGGGTACCGTGTGAAGGAAAGAAAGTCCTGCCCAGACTGAAGCATGCCGCCGCTTGCTAACGCCAAGAGAAAAAAGCTGATTTCCAAGAGATCTGGAGTGGAAGTTGGTCCCCAAGCTTGGGAAAGAGAGGATGGTGACGGTCACAGGGGAAGAAGATGGTGATCATGGGAGGAGGGATGATCATTGTTAGTGGGATGGTAACAGTGGGGGGAGGGTGGGGATCGTGTGAGGAGGATGGTGATTGTATGGGGAGGATGGGGACCGTGGGGGAGGAGGATGGTGATTGTATGGGGAGGAGGATGGGGACCATGGGGGAGGAGGATGGTGACCGTGGGGGAGGAGGATGGTGATTGTATGGGGAGGAGGATGGGGACCATGGGGGAGGAGGATGGTGACCGTGGGGGAGGAGGATGGTGACCGTGGGAGAGGAGGATGGTGATTGTATGGGGAGGATGGTGACCATGGGGGAGGAGGATGGTGACTGTGGGGGAGGAGGATGGTGACCGTGGGGGAGGAGGATGGTGACCATGGGAGAGGATGTTAATAAGTGGATACAGGAGCACAGAGAACAGCCACACACCATGGTGTTTTGGATTAACTCTGCTGTGGCTGGTGGCTTTGTTTTGTTGTGTGTGTGTGCCTTCTCTATGTATGTCAGGATTGCCTGTTAGTCGGGAAACGGTTGTACAGTGCATCCCCTGGTGGGCCTGGAAGGGCTCCCCCTCTTTCTGCTGTCAGAATACAGATGGCAACATGGCACCATTCGCCCCAGCACAGGGGGCCCCCCTTCCTCACAGGCGCCCTGGTGCTGATAGCCTCAAGGTCTGCAGTTTCTGTGCAGCAACTTAGCTTGTTTACAGGCAAGTCCGAACACGGTCCTGCTGCCCCGATGTGCTCGTGACCATTTTTCTCTACTAGGTAGTCAGTGTCTTCTTATTGATTTGCAAGAGCTCTTCACATATTCTGGACCCAGCCAACTCTCCATTATGCACATATACATATCTTTTTCTAGACTTTAAAAAAAAAAACTTACTTATGATGACTTTGGCTAGAAAGAAGTTTTCAATTGTATGGCGGTCACATTCATCCTGCATCTATGATTTTATGCTATAATTAAGATGTCTCCCCTCCAGGGTTATAACAATACCTCATCATTCCATCTAGAACAGTTAAAAATTTTGTTTGCAGCCGGGCGGTGGTGGCGCACGCCTTTAATCCCAGCACTCGGGAGGCAGAGCCAGGCGGATCTCTGTGAGTTCGAGGCCAGCCTGGGCTACCAAGTGAGTTCCAGGAGAGGCGCAAAGCTACACAGAGAAACCCTGTCTTGAAAAACCAAAAAAAAAAAAAAAAAAAAAAAAAAAAAAAAAAAAAAAATTTGTTTGCATTTAGATTCTTGATACACCTTGAATTTGTGCCTCATGCATGAGTTTCGGGGGGGGGTGTCTAATGTGCTATTCTTTACATCAGTCACCCTGGTTGTATAACAAATGATCATAAGTCTGGTCATGTAAAATAGCGCACATGCACTTTCACAGCGTCAGGAATCTGGACCTAGCTTAGTGGGGCCTGTGCTCAGGTGTCCCCAAGTTAAACCGCGATGTCGCCAGGGCTTTTCGGGCCACAGGTTTTCGTGAGTGAGGTTTTGCGCTCCCGGGTTGTCAGCAGGGCCATTCTCCTGACAGCTCTAAGACTTCTCGGAAGGAGTGAGTCTCTGTACCTTTGCCGTGTTTACTGGCTAAATCCAGCTGTGGGTCCCACACGCCCAGGGAGCAGCTCACATGGGCCACCAACCCCAGACTCAAGTCCAGCTGGCTGCACAGGCTGTGCCCCAGTCCCCATTTCCCAGCTTTGCTTGGGACAAACAGACTTTTCCGCTGGCCAGGAGGCCTCTCACCCTGTGTGGTGTTTCCAAGTGCGAGGTCTCCGGATCCTTGTGCTTGTCCTGTAAGACCCCGTTGTCACAACCCCACTTCTCTCAGAACACGCCTGTCTGGGTGTCTGCCGGATTGGGAATGCCACTGGATCTTCTGGCTCCGTTTTGGTGCTGTTAGAGGCTCGGCACTCCGAGTCATTGCTCGGCCTGTCAGGTTCCCCTCCCTCCTCACCTGACAGGGGTCCTGGCCCCTCATGTGGACGTCTGTATCTGATGACCTTGTCACCCCTGGGTCCTGACCACATCTTTGGCTTGAAGTTGCTCAGTCTCCACCTGGGACCGAGCCCTGTGGCTCCGTGAGGCCACCGTCTCTGCGGCAAAATATGAGACAGGCGCACCCTGAGGGAACAAGGGCTTGCCTGGCTCACGGCTTCAGAGGATCCAATGCCCGTGGCCTCTAGCGTGGCCAGGAAAGTGGGGCAGAATAAAGTGGCTACCTCTCAGGGGATCAGGAGGAAGGCAGGCCACAGGAAGGGGCGAGGTAAGCATGGCTCCAAGACAAGCCCCGCTTCCTGGGGCCACCCCGGCCCTGTCCAGCCGCACAGATAGTCAGTGTCACCTCCCCAGAATCAGACTCCCCCACAGCAGCCTCTGGGGACACTTCCTTCCCAAACCACAGCAGGCTGCGCAGAAATTGGCAGCGGCTGGTCACACTCCTCTCAAGTTCACCTTGACTCTGCCTCCCACCCAGGATGCCCCACGCCCCCTTGTTCCTTTGAGATGTGTGTGTGTGTGTGTTGTGTGTGTGTGTGTGTGAGAGAGAGAGAGAGAGAGAGAGAGAGAGAGAGAGAGAGACAGAGAGAGACAGAGAGAGAGACAGAGAGAGAGACAGAGAGAGACAGAGACAGAGACCATTGCCTCCTCCCATCCTCTCCATCACTACGACAAGCCACTGTCCCGGCTCCTTCTTGGCGCCTTACTTCAGTCCTCCACTGTGGTCTGTTTCTAACGTGGTGGTCAGAGCCGTGTTTTTAAGGGCAGAAGTCATTCCTCGGTGTCCACAGCATCCCGCTGCTTTGGGAATAAAATCCAGATTCCTCAAGCACCCCACGTGGCAGCCACCACTGGCCCCTTAGTCTCCGTCCGTCACCACCTGAACCTCCCTACGCTGCCCCCCTGGGCCTGAGTGTTTCTCTAGGCAGGAAGCTCCAGGGTGGTCCTCCAGGCAGCCCTGGGCCACCAGCCCTGAGCAGGCTGACAGAAGCAGCTCTGTTGACCCGCCCCGTCCCTGGTGTTGTCTGGGCAGGACTCCTTAGGGAGAAGCCCCTTGTTCCAGCGAGGGTGTGCCTGGTCTTCCGCAGCGGCAGCTGCTCTAACATCTGCGCTGGTCTTTGGGGCTTGTGTGTGCCCTGGATAGGGACAGGCATCTCTGCCACTCTGTCCAGCCCTGATCATCGCTCTAAACTTTCCACAAAAGCAGAAATGGCCTAAGACAGCAGGCCTAGGAGAGTCAGAAGACAGACGTCACCTGAGGAACAAGGTTGGGTCCTGGGCTATGTGAGACCTGTTGCCTAGGCGGACTAGTCTACTATGTTTGCATTGGGCTGATAGAACCCCAGGGATGAAGTGGGTGAGAAACCGAGGTTAACACATGAAACCAGGCAAGATCCTCCTGGGCCTCAGTTTCCCCATCCATGTTAGAGTAAATTGTGTCCAAGAGCCAGTGCGAGGTCCTAGAGGATGGCATCCTGGCATGAGCCAGGGATTTCTGAAGAAAACTTGGGTGGGTTTGCAGAGAGGTGCTGACAGCTGGATGGCCGAAGCAAGTGAAGCAGCCGCAGTGGCCGCTACAGGGCTCTGGAGGGATGGTGGCAACGTGCCGAAAACAGCCAACTGTGCAGGGACAGCTGGCCTGGGGCCACGTGCCTTGCAGACAGCTTCACGTCAGTTCCCTTCCCTCCTGTGACCCCAGCTCGCACACATTTTGTAGATAGGAAACTGAGGCACACGCCCATGGTCACACAGGCAGGATGGGGGCAGCTAGCCCTCATTCCGGACTTCTGGACAGTTGTCCCCCTAGGGGCAGCTCCCTATGTGAATGAACCCTCAGGTGAAATCATGGAGCCGAGACCTGAACCCAGAGCTTAATGCAGCATCCTGAGCTTCTGAAGTGGGATTCTCAATACAACAAAGGGCTTGCCCACAGAAACACAGTCGACAGCCCCTCCTCGGACCCTAGGTAAGGGGTCGGCCTGGTTATGGGGCTCTGTCAACCTCCAGGAGCAGAGCTGGCAGAGTACAAATTCTAGGTGTGAGGTGACCAGACCAAACACAGCTGACGGCCACACCCTGCCAATGCAGGGAAGCCATGACATGTACAGGGGCGAGGTGCGCTGGTCCAGGGGAGTGGTGCCTGGGAAGGGGTTCTGGAGTCCAGGCTCTGCATCTCACTCTGGATCCCCTGAGTCTTAGCAAGCTCTGGGGTCCCCTTCCTCTGGGTGGATCCCACACCCATGCTGAGACTTCAATGACTGGTCACCACAGGCTGCAGGCTTCAGTCCAGTCATAGCCATTGAGGCCACAAGTCTGAAATCAAGGTGTTGATGAACAAACTGTGTGTCCTCCGGAAGCTGGTGCAGGGCTCCTGCCCAGCTCTGCCCCTCCCAGTGGCCCAGGGCACTCTGTGGTTAATGGTCACGTTCCTCTAGCCTTCGCTTCTGCCCCATACAGCCTCCTCCATGTTTCTATGCCTCTCTCTTGTAAGGACACCTGTCTTTAGACTTAGGGACCTCTCTCTGGGTCTCCTAGAATGATGGCACCTTAAGGTCCTTTAACTTCCAGGCATTGGCAGACACTCGTTCCCCAAGGAAGCACCATTTGCAGATTCTGAGGAGGGGACTCTGTAGTAATCCTGTTGAAGACGGAGAGGTCTTGAGGGCCCTTGCTCCATCCTTTGGGCCTCCTCCACCCTCGCTCAGCTACATTCCCCCATGTCCCACAACGCACTCTGCTTCCGCCCAGGGCCTTCCTGCATGCTCCTTCCTCCCCTGTCACCTGGCTCCTCCCGATCCTTCCCCACCCGGCAACCCCTAATCCCGTCTCCTCTGGGATCCACAGACATGTTTTCATTTATTTTAAAAATCAAAGAAAACACAAACATTGTCCAGTCCAGAGGACAACATGGCCACAGGAGGAGACCATAAAAACACAGCACACGCAGCACACAGGGCACATGATCACCAACAGAGAACGTCGGCCCGAAGCCTTGAGGGTGCCCGCCACAGCCGGGCACAAAGTGACGGCACAGAAGGCAGCGTGGGATGGGTCTGGTCTGCCTGAGGGCACAGGCTTGACTTCAAATCCTGCCCTCACCTCCTCCTCTGCCTTCTCTCCACCTCTGCCCTGGCTTGCCCCTACTACAGAGAGGCCAGTGAATTGCACGGTGTGGAATCAGACCCGACCCATGAGTGAGGGCCTCTGCGGGCGTGGACCAGGCACTGGCCGTATGCCAGGTGGTGGCCTCAGTGGTCATCTGAGTCCTTGGCCTCCTGAGATCGACCCCCTTGCTTACCCAGGTGAGCAGCTGAGGCTCCAAGCACCAACATCTGGGCAGAGTCACCAGACAGGAGCCGCCTCCCGGACCTGGCACCAGGTGGCTGGGACTCACAGTAGTGGAGCTGTGCGGGCAGAAGTGAGCCTGGACCCTCTCCATTGCATTGCTGGCCTGGCACGGGGTATGTCCCCCAGACGCCACAAGCACCCAGGCTGCAGCAGGACCAGAGGGACTTTGCCTTCTCCCCTCCCTACTTTTGTATTTCCTCACTGGGCAGCCCAGGCTGGCCTGGAACTCACCATCCTCCTGCCTCAGCCTTCCAAGTGCTGGGATTCCAGGCCTAGCCCCCCTCACCAGGCTCTGACGTCACCCTAGGAGAAAGAGACTGGGAGATGGTGAGAGCTTGGCTCTGCTGGACGTGGGTGAGGGTGCTTGGGCCAAAGCCCTGAGGGGGTCATAGGGACACAGATGCAGAACAATGACTCCCCTCACAGCACTCCTAGAGACCTGCTTCTTCCTTCTCTGGCTGGCCACCCAGGTGGGGACACAGCCAGGAGCCCCACACCAGCCTTGTCTCAGCTCAGCTCCTCACTGGCTGGCTGCATGGTTCTAGCAAACCCTTTCCTTCTCTGTGAAATGGAACCAACGTACATCCAGGTCTTGTCTCCGTCAACAGGGCCACAGGCTCAGCAAGAGGCTCAGCCTTCACTGAGGGATCCAGAAGGCACAGGCCGTCCCTTCCTCTTCACGGAAGTCAGAGCTCTTTATCAACCTGTCACCAAGACTTGAGGACAAATCATGGATGCTAGCCCTATGACGGAGGTGGATATCTCAGAAAGGGCTCAGGTGGGTAGCATAGGAGTTTATGAAAATTCATCTCAAGAGCAATAAAAGAGAAAGAGGAATACAGGCAGTGGAGGAGGAGGAACTAGGGCAGCTTCCAACAGACGTCAGTGACAACTTCTAGCCTGAGGGCAGCGTGACCCAGCAGAGAAGGAGCTGGGTGTTGTAGGCAGTGGGCACAGGGGCAGGGCAGGCATGTCGTGCACTCTAAATAGGAGCTTGCTGCAAAAGAGTGGGAGGGGGTGTGGGGTCTACTCTGGACACCCTGGTTTCCAGGAGGAAGTTTGGGCAGAAGCGTGGGAGCTAGATGGGGTGCTCAAGGGCAGATTGCCAGCACCGACTGCTCAGCCAAGGTGACTGGGCTTGGGGGAAGGAGCGAGGCCCTAAGTCAGATGTGCAGTGGTCGGGTGGAACATTCGGGATCTGAAGTGTCCTCCGGCCGGTTCAGGTACTGAAGGCTGAGGCGTGAACGAACACTGAGGACTCCAGTCTCATCCCCGTTGACTGACTAGAAGGACGTGAGGCCCGGGTACAGGAAGTAGAGAGAAGGGGTTTGTGTCTTGTCCTGGGTCCTCCCGGCCTCTCCTCTATTTCCTGGCCACTGAGACTTGCTGCTTTTCTTTCCTGCCTTCTCTTCCCCTCTCCCACCACTCCTCTCTCTTCCTCCTTTTTGGAAATAAGGTCTCATGCAGCCCAAGCTAGCCTCAGATTGCCTGTGCAGCTGAGGCTGAGGTTGTACATCAGATCTTCCCGCAGCATCCTCCTCCTGGGGGACAGGATTAGAGGGCTGCACCACCTTGGTGGGTTCATGCAGCTTGGGGCTTCATGAGTGTTTGGTAAAGCACTCTCCCGAAGGAGCCGCATCCCCGTTCTGGGATGAACACTTAATCGGCTATGCACCTGCTGTGTCCGTCCCCCCCCCCCCGCCCGTGACCTTCAGGGACCTCCCCTGGACCACAGGCCCGGGAACACAGAGTCAGCCAGTATGGACAGAAACCTCTGAGACTGTGAGCCAAATAAGACTGTCCCGGTGACAAAGGGCTGACAGATACTCACGGGCTTCCTTTGACTGCAGCTGTGTAGTGATTTGAACGAGACCAGCTCCCAAAGGCTCATATGTTTGAATGCCTGGTCCCCAGTTGGTGGAACTGTCTGGGAAGGATGAGGAGGTGTGGCCTTGTTGGAGGAGGTGTGTCACTGGGGGTGGGCCTTGAGGTTTCAAAAGCCCATGCCATTCCCAGTGAGCTTGCCCTCTACCTCATGCCTGTGGATGATGTAAGCTCTCAGCTGCTGCTCCACTGCCACGCCTGCCTGCTGCTGACATGCATCCCACCATGATGGTCATGGGCTCTAACCCTCTGGAACCGTGAGTCTCAAATTGAGTGCTTTCTTTTATAAGTTGCCTTGGTCATAATGTCTTATCGACATCAATAGAAAGATAACTAAGACAGACATCCTGTAGAGGCTATAAATAAGGCTCTTGGTGGCTCTGGCCCCGTGGTTGGTTGGGCACCTTGACAGGGACACTTGTCAACCCCAGTGGGGAAGCTGAGGGCTGGGTGCTTGGAAGGGAACAAGGGAAATCTGCTGTTTGCTGCGGTTTGGGGGCTGTTTTTTCTCCAGATTGACTTATTTCTATTTTACGAGTGTGGGTGCTTTGCCTACGTGTGATGTACATGCAGTGCCTGTTGGAGGCCAGAAGAGGGCATCAGATTAACCCCGGGACTGGAGTTACTTGGGGGTGCTGGGAACCAAGCCCAGGTCCTCCAGAACAGCAGCTGTTGCTGAACCATCCCCCCAGCCCCCTCCTCTTTGCTGTTGTGGGTGTTTTTTGAAAGCAGGGTCCTACCATGTAACCCAGGCTTAGGAAGGTGTGGGGCCTGAGATCCTCCTTCCTCAGCTTCCCAAATGTGGGGTGACAGGTGTGGGCTGCCACACACAGTGTGGGCGGAGAGTGTTTCTTGTGTCTTGCTGTGGGTGGCCAACTCAGGCACTGCCCAAACAAACAGGGTTGTAGGGAGGGAAGGTTCCTGTGTGCAGTGACCCCAAGAGTCAAAGGTAGTTGGCTCCATTTACTGTGGGCCCAGAGGTGACCCTCTTAGTACAGTGACTCAGTGGCTCAGAGTGCACCGAGGCTCGCCACATGCCAGGCATCACTGGGTAGCACCTCCACATCTGCATGGAGTTACTGTTAAGTGTGTTTTGCAGAGGAGGGAGCGGGGGCTCAGAGAGGGCAAGTGGCAAACCTGAGGTCACACAGCAGTCTTTCTAGGAACGGAACCAGACTGCCTGGCCCCAAAGCTCTCAGTCACGTTCCTTGACCTTCTGCTACTGCCGACACTCTTCACACTGCAGCCCCAAGGGACTTCGCCCCGGAATCTGCATTACGGTAGACGGAGCACGCCAAGCATGGTCCCTTCCCCGCTTACTGGACAAAGCGGCACTCCTGTGCCTGTGCCAGTCACCCCGGCTTCTCACGGCAGAAGCGAGGACTGTGAGCAGCAGAATCCCTCTGCTGGGGAGAGCGGGTTAGAGGGGGTGTGTTCAGGCCCCTCTCCTCCGTGGTTCCCCCTCTTCCACCCAACCTTCGGCAGGACTTGGCACGGCCCTGCCCTGAAGCCCTCGGAGACGGTGTCACTCTGCTGGGTGGTCTCCGGCCAGAGCCCCATCCTCCCCAAGGCCCCTCTTCCTCTCCCAGCACGAAACTCCAGCCCATCCTCCGAGGACAACAGAGGGGTCCTTCAAACACTAGAGGCCCGGAGGACTGAAAAACCCAAGCAGCCCCTGAACAGAGGCCTTTCAACCACACACAGACAGAGTGAAGCCGCGTTTGTTTCCAAAAGGCGGAGGGTCTGGGCAAGAGAAAGGAGCCTCCCAGCAGCTCCCGGGGAGGAGCTGGTGGGGTCAGAGGGCACATTCCAATCGCTAAGATGCATTGACAAGCCCCGCCCCCCCCTCAGCCCAGTCGGAGACCTGGGGACCAGAGGGGGCTGCGGCTGCTGGGGGAAGTGTGGAGGGCCTCCAAAGCGGGCTGGCCACAAAGTGAAGGCAGGAGCCGGCCTCCCGCAGACAGGCCAGAAAAGAATTCCCAGATCTCCTGGAAGGAGCAGGGAGCTAGAGGCAGGGCTGCCCGGGGGGTGGGGGGGTGGGGGGTGGGAGGTGTGGGGGGTGGGCTGGGGTCTGTGGTGAAGCTGGAAGATGGGGAGGGGAGCCATGAGTGACAAGGCGAAGGGTGGGGGTGCCTGACCATCTGTAAGTCAGCTGGGGGCCTGACTTCCCTCCCAGCCAGCGCTGGTCCACTTTGGGCAGCTGTCTTGGTGTCTCTGAGCCTCAGTTTCCTCAGCTGTGTCTGGCCCCAAATTCTTACTAGACTTGAGAATCCATGAAAGCAACAGAAACCTCGAGGCTCCTGGGTGAGGCTGGCTTGTAACACACACACACACACACACATACACACACACACACCTTTGCACACACACACACACACACCACACATACCTTCACATACACACCTTCACACACATACATACACACACAAATACACACACTTTCACATGCATACACACACACTGCATCACACACACACACACACACACACTGCATATCAGACACACATGCACACACACTACACATTTCACATACCCCCATACAGACACACACAAACACACACACAAACACACACACACACACATACAGCATTTCTGGGAGCTCAGAAATGCCACCCAAGGGCACAGCTGGGCACAATGCACAGTGGCAAGGAGAGGAGCTCCCAGCAGGGGTGTGGAGGGAGCCGCCTGAGGAGGCAACCACAGGCTCCTGCAGGGACACGAACTCCCAGCGTCCCACAGAAGTTTTCTCTTTCAAAGACATCATTCCCTTTCAGAGTGTAGTGCAGTGTGTGTGCATGTGGAGCATAAGTGTGTTTGTGTGTGTGTATGTGTGTGTGTATGGGGTGTGTGTGAAATGTGTAGTGTGTGTGCATGCATATATGTGAGATGTGCCGTGTGTGTGCATGTGTGTGTGTGGGGGGGGATGTGTAAGATATGTAGTGTATGTGCAGGTGGAGAGTGAGGTATGTAGTGTGCGTGCATGTGTGTATGGTGTGTATAAGGTTGTAGAGTATGTGTATGTGGGGGTGAGGTGTGTAGTGTGTGCATGTTGGGGTGAGATGTGTAGTGTGTGCAAATGTGGGGGGGTGAGGTGTGTAGTATGTGTGCATGTGGGGAATGAGATGTGCAGAGTGTGTGTGCGTGTGTGAGTGTGTGTGTGGGGGTGTGAGACGTGTAGTGTGTGTGCTGTGTGACCAGATGCGTCACTCTCCTGCTGCTGTGCCTGCCCCGCCGTGATGGACCGCACCCTCATGCTGTGAGCCACGATGAACCTCCTTGCCTTAAGTCGCTCTGCTCAGGGGTCTCGTCACAGCAGGAAGAACTAAGACACCCACAGAGGACGGTGCGTTCGAGGCTTGGCCTGTGGCATTGCTGGAGGTAGGACCCTTGAAAGTGGGGCCTCATGCTGCTGGTGGTGGCGCACGCCTTTAATCCCAGCACTTGGGAGGCAGAGGCAGGAGGATCTCTGTGAGTTCAAGGCCAGCCTGGTCTACAATGTGAGATCTAGGACAGCCAGGGCTACACAGAGAAACCCTGTCTTGAAAAAAAAAAAATGGGGGCCTCACAGTGGTCCGTAGGTCATGAGGGTGCTTGGCTGAGAGATCTGCATGTCTTTTCCCTGCAGTATCTCTTTGCCTCTCTTGCTCCCTGGCCCTGGCATGAGTAGCCCTACCAGCCACATGCACACCTGCATGTTACCACAGGCACATGGCACCTGACACCAGCCTGACTGAAACACCACCTTTGTGAGCCAAGTCACCTTCCCTCCACATCCATTGCCTCAGTGACCCCGCCCACAAGGCCTCCCTGGGTGCTCATGGCATGTGTGTCCACCCTGATTCTCACACCACGGGCCTGACATGCCCACACTGCTCATCGACAGGTCCCCAGCCTCCCCGACACAGCCCAGCCCAGCCCCAAGGCACCTCCTGTGGGAAAGCTGTGCTAATCACTGGGGCCAATTAACAGTCCAGGGATGTGATATTTATGCCTCTAAACTAGATCCCACTCCTTAAGTGGGTCTGAGGATGAGCCCATGAAAGCCTGAGGCAGCCAGATCACCCAGAACAGTGAAGAGATGGCACCCCAAAATATCCTCACCTGCACAGGCAAATGGGAGGTGAAGTCCACTGTCGGCCGGTGCACAGCACCCCCATGGTGTCCTCCCTAACCCCGGCCTGGTTTGTGAGATATTCTCGTCTATGAGAGCCCTACAGCGGGTTTCAGGGAAGCTCATTTCCTTCCCTTGCCCTCGGTTTCCCCAACAGAACAGCCTCAGTCTGGTGGCCTCTGCTATCTTTCTGTATGTCCTGAATTCCTGCTTCCAGCCGGAACACACAGCCAGAATGGGGGGGCGGGGGCACCCTGGACACCGATCAAGGCTCCTCCTCTGTCCATCCGTTCCGCATTGGCTGGGGGAGGAGGCTGGACAGGTGACATGCAGAGGTACAACCCAGTCTTCCCACTTGGACCTCAAGGGACCCAGATGTCCTGTGAGCTCTGTGTCCCCAGATCTCGGCCTTCGGGGGCAGCACAGGCCTCAGGCCAGGGTGGGATGTGAGAGTTAAAGGCCCCAGGCAGGCAAGTGAAGAGACCCTCTGTGTGGCGCTCTGACCCGGGTCCCCCACCAGCACCCCTGTTTTCATTGGCAAGAGCGCCAGACACGGCAGGACTGGCCCTTGGCCATCCTTGGAAAAATCGGCTCAGCCTGCAGCTGGACTGGGCCAGCCTTGCTGGGGTCTCCATTCCACCACCCCATTACCTAAGCCCCACACAGGACATGACGGCACAGCCCAGGTGAGGAGCGGAGTGTGGCCCAGACAGGGCGGCCATTCACAGAGCCTGTGCAGCCGGCCCTGGCCTGCTCTCGGTGCCAGGCCCGGAGCACGGATAGTTGGGCAGCTGAGAGGACTGGGCAGAGGTGGCCAGGCAGCCAGGGGCTGCAGTGTGGATGAAACATAAAGTGTGTGGGGACCCGGGGACTGTACCTTCCTACCCTAGGGGCCTCTCAAGGGCAGGTGGGAGCTTGCCTGGGGAAAGCAGGCCTGTGGTGCTTGCCACACCGGAAGGGTGTGAGCAGAAGGACACTGGCTGATGATGAGAAGATAGGAAAGGCAGCCGGCAAAGGAGACCATGGAGGTCTGAACCCTCCAGAGGTAGTGAGCTCTGCCTGGCACTGGGTGGGGACCAAGGGACCCACTTTGCCTGGCATGCGACCAGGCCTCTCATCCCCGGCTTAACTGCCCCCAAGGCTTCCAGCAGCCACACTCCTGTGCCCAGCTTTGATTTCCCAGGCAAGAAGGGTGTTCACTGTGAATTCCTGAGGGAGAGGAGCCAAGGTGTGGGCCTCCAGGAGGAGCCAACGCCCCCCCCCCCCCAGTACCTCCCCTCTCCACCGTCTCTGCATAAAGATTTCTTAAAAGAAACCCAGGCTGTCCCTTTTCTCCCTTAGTCTTTTGTCCTGCCCGGGGTGACGCTGTCATCGGAGCCATCTCCTCTCTCCAGGCCCACGGATTCATCCCTGCAGCTGTCCCCTAGGCTCCCCACAGGCCACCTCCAACCTCCAACTCTGTGTGCAAGGAGCTGAGGGCCAGGCAGGACGGAGCGTTGGTGGCCCTGGCGAAGGACTAGCAGCAGCCAGAGTGCTCCTGGACACTCAGCCCGGTTGGCTTATGGTCTGCAAGAAGGCAGATCTAGTCAGTGCCCACTCTGTTTCTACAACACAAGCTGGAAATGAGAATATTGACTAGCTAACGCGCTGCCTGGTTTAGTTGGGACCCTACTTCAGGCCAGTCTGTCCTGCCGGAGTTCCACAAAAGAGCCCCAGATAAAAGGCTCCCTTGGTCCACACTGCTGGGCATCTGGGCTTTCCTAACCCCTAGTGGGAAGCCCAGAGGGCATTAGCATATTAAAGGCTCTGAAAAGGTCTGTGGAAAAAAGGCCTGATTAGCTTTGTGGAGCCCAGGAGGGCATCAGAGTTCCCCAGGAGCTGTCTTGAGACACAGGCCCTCCTGTGGCTGTGACCTCTGTAAGTCCCTCACCATTTCAAAGGTCCCCTCGACCCCTCGAGGTCCTTTAAGCCCTGAGTCAGGATCCTTGTTGTTTCATCTGCTCATACAGGGACAATCCCGGGACTGTGGTCCAGTGCATAGGAGCCATGAGCACAGGAGAGTGACCCTTCCCTACGGAGGAGCCCAAGCCTGAGGCTCCCTCTGTCTGGATCACTCTGCTCCTTGGCCCCAACCTTCTCACCACATGGCATGACTTGTCAGCCTCAATGGGAGCCACGAGGACCTGGGTCTGTCCTTGGTGGCTGTTACCAACACACCCAGAGACAAGGGTTCAGCATGGAGTCAGCGTGGATCTGGATGCCTATGCGGCTAGGCCCTCAGCAATCATTAATGCAGAGAAAGGTTTGAAAGTGAGACTGTTGGAAGGACTCAAGTCATGCTTGTCATTTGGCAGCAGCTGACTGCTCCTTGGGTGTCTAAGAGGGAGTAGGCACTCCACGCCATCATATCAAGAACAGTTTCTCCCCCCTGGGCCTTGTACCCCCAGGAACTGAGGCTAGACTTGGCTTACCCTTCTCTTCATGGCAGAGACACCAGTGAGAGCAAGGTCATGTGACCACTTCTGGGGCTGGTAATTCTGGGGACACAGAGCATGAATGGAGAGAGGGGACAGCTTGGACTTGCATGGCAAACCCAGATGGGGAAAAGTAGATGAACTCTATTTAGGGCCCGGGATCATCTGGAAGCCGGCTGAAGAACTGGGCGTAAGAAATGGAAAGAGGACAGAAGGTTTGGGGTGCCTGATAAGGGATTGAGGCAGGACACAACAGTTTCTGGGTGACCCCACCTGCCCTGCTCTTGGCTTCCTGGTCTAGGTCATGTAGGGGTGGAAGGTGTACTCCCAGGCTGTTCTAGCCCTCTGAATGCCCATCTTTCCACAGTCACTCTTGTCCTCCACAGGCTGCAGCCATCATGGCCGTGATAAACATGCCTATAGCTCCAGCTCCCAGCCAGTCTTCAGCTAGTGACACCCCAGCCCCCAATGCCAGAATTCCACAGCTGCCTTTCATTGGAACACTTAATTGTAAAGGCCTGGGACTGTGGACTCAAGCTGCCTTCATATCAAGGACAGGGTGGGTGCCCCTGAATGGGACAGATCAGGGCTACCCAGCAGACATACCACAAGCCTCCCAGTGTGGTGGAGAGCAGGGACAGGAGCTCAGAGGGAACCTGTCACCTCCACCCCAGGCTCAGCTTGGATGATGAAGAGTGGCCTCTGCTTCAGAGCTCTCTATTCAACTCTTCTGGGGATTTTCCGGGAAGCCTGGGGACATGGAGTTTGTACCACCCCTCTAACAGCCACTAGCAAAGGACCTTGTGGGTGGTGGGGTAGGGAGGGAAAGAAAGCTTCAGGACCTGGAAAAAACCTGCAATGTTTGCTGAAGCCACCAGCCCCGAAGGCCTCAGAATGTGGTTCCTGGGCCAGTAGCCTTGGTGTCCCTCTTGGGAAACTTGTAACAAACTTAAGTTCTTGGCCCATCCCAGACCAAATGGGTGGTGACTCATGGCTGAGAGTGGCCCAGCAATCACAGAGTGGTGCCCCTGGAGCAGGGAAGGTGGGCGGTGTTCCAGTGGGTGCCTGAGTTGGAGGACACAGCACTGGCCACTCTTTGCTGCTGATCCTTTGAGGTCCTAAAGAAAGGAGCCAGGTATTGGAGAAGGCAGCAATGTATCTTGAGCATTTTCTCTCCAGGTCCCGCCAAGCCCTGGCAGTCCCTTAGCCCACTTATAAAATAAACATACAGACGTTTATATTATTTAAACTGCTTGGCCATTAGCTCAGGCCTATCATTGTCTAGCTCTTACTCTTGTATTCAGCCCATTTCTATTAATCTATACCTTGCCACGTGGCTCGTGGTTTACCGGCATCTTCACATGCTGTTTGTCATGGCAGCGGCTGGCAGTGTCTCTCTCCCCCAGCCTTCCTGTTTCCCAGAATTCTCTTCTCTGCTTGTCCTGCCTATACTTCCTGCCTAGCTACTGGCCAATCAGCATTTTATTTATACAGAGCGATATCCACAGCAGCATGACCACCCGTTTCTCGTGCTCCCAGGCTGTGCCATCTCTCTCTACATCTCCGTCTCTTCTATTGAAATGAATGCAGGCCTCCTCCCCTGGGGACTGCACCTGGACCGGGGAAATGCTGGACGTGGGTGGCCCTGGCAGGGCATCTCTGCACTGGGGTGTGGCCATCTACAGGGAGAACGTAGAGGTGCCAGAGAATTCCAGGACCTGCTGTGGCACTTGTCTTGCTCTAAGCCAGGCCTGTGCTGTGACGCCCAGGCTCCCGGGCAAGTCCTCTCTGGTCCTCTCTAGCCTCATTCTGAGCCGAAAGAAGACAGGAGGAAGTGGAGTGCCTAGGCAGGAAACAGGAAGTTCCTGGAGGCAGGGAACAGGCTCCTCTCTGGAACTAATGGGTGCTTGGATCTTGCCTTGAAGTATTTCAGATTGGGGGATATGGGGTGCCAGAGACCCAGGTCTGGCCTGCTCCTCTCTTTGGCCAAAGCTGGAGAATAACAGGGTTCTTCTTGGAGAATGGAGGGGTTCTCCACCCTCAGGTCATGAGCAGTTGGTGTGAGGGAGAAAACATTGGCTAGGCAGTGCCTTTTCTGCCCTGCCCACAGGGCAAGGGACAGTGGTCAGAGGGGACCAGAGAGAACTTTGTGATTCACCACATGGTAGGCACAGGTCACAAGACAGCCACTGAGCAAACTTCAGGGACAGAGCTTGCTTCTGTGACTCAGTTTCCTTAACTACACAACCAGAGGCCTGGGCACTATGGCCCTACAGGTCCTCTGCAGTGATAACACCCCATCCATTGCACATTCAGGCACACAGAAAGTGCCTACTAAAAAGAGAAGTCCCCAGAAGGGACCATCCCGACACATGGTAGAGCAGGATCAGAACGCAGGAGCCCCTCCCCTGACAGCTGTCCTTCCATGGAGGCAGCATCTGACCACGGTGGCTCCTGTCCCCAGCTCCCAGGAAACCTCTCCCTTTAATAATCATTGGTT
Organism: Peromyscus californicus insignis; assembly: GCF_007827085.1. NCBI lineage: Eukaryota > Metazoa > Chordata > Mammalia > Rodentia > Cricetidae > Peromyscus > Peromyscus californicus. The sequence continues at coordinate 1,672,004 of NW_026294540.1, read as the reverse complement.
CAGTGAACAGACAAAGGACAGACCCTGGCTGTCCACATGACTAAGTGGATGCGAGGCACTGACCTTCTATCCAGTGCAGAGCTTAGGACCTGTGTGTGTCCTCCACACTCCCACTCCCCTTCTCAGGTGTGGGAAAGTCTCTCAGGAGGGGCCTGAATAGGTGAAACCTCTACTGGTAGCAACCACCGCTGTTGCTATGGCGACCACGTCCCCCAGGCCCTGCCGGAAGTGGACACCTGACGGAGGGCTGGTGGTGACAGGGTACCTGAGCACATGGAACCCCCCAAGCTGATTTCTTCAGGAAGAGAGGGGGGAGGAGGTGAGGGAAAAGGGAGGGGAGATGGCTGGGGCATGGCGGGGAGGGGACTCCAGAGAGGCCCCTTACAAAGAACTCAGCTCAAACTGTCCTTGACCAAAAACTCAAGAAGAAAAGACAGGACGGACAAGGGGGAGCGGGTGGTGTTCTGGCTGTGGTGCGGACATGACGTGGGATAAGACATCCTCTTAACACATACAGAGCTGTACCATAGACATCCTCTCAACATGTACGGAACTGTACCATAGAATGCGAAGCGTCAGTAAATGATACCCACAAGAAACCTGGAACTCAGTCCGTTGTGAGGGGGCCTTCATGACGTCACCCTACAACTTGTGAGGCTGAGGCAGGAGGATTACGTGTGCCAGGCCAGCCTGGACGAAGAACCCTGCCACAACCTCCCCACCCACCCCAAACCTAACACCCGAGACCACAAACAGGTTACTTATGTATTGAAGGTTACAGGATGGACCTGCCCTTGAGCAGCAGCTCGCTGTCTGTCTGTCTGTCTGTCTCTCCCCTCCCTCTGTGCAGCTTGCTCCTGTTGGACATCCTGGGTTAGGGTTGGTGGGTTCTCCTGTGCTAGTGGTTCAGCTCCTAGCTGACAAATCTAATTTTGGAGGTGGGGAGGCTTCAGGAGGCAGGCAGGGCCTCTCTCTGGAGGATGCATACACAGGCCTCTGAGGGTTGTTGTATACAAATCTGCTCTCTCTCTCTCTCTCTCTCTCTCTCTCTCTCTCTCTCTCTCTGCCTCCTGACCTCTAGGTGTGAGCTGCAGTGTTCTCCGTGCCCTCCACCATGACAGCCTGAGCCTCTGGAGGTGGGCGGAACTCACTCTCCCCTCCCTTGGGTGGTACTCTCACAGTAACTGTTACTCAGCTTTCTCCTTTCTATGACAAATGCAGCTTTGGGAAGAAAGGTCTGCTCTGGCTCACAGTGCCACGGCTCGGTCTACCCGGGATACCACAGCACAGGAACGTGAGACCAGCAGCATGCTGTGTCCACAGGCAGGAAGCAGAGAGAGAGATGGGCACTGCTTCTCAGCTCATTTTCAACCAAATGCAGCTCAGGATCCCTGGCGATGGGATACTGACACCCACATCCAGGGCGGGTCATCTCACCTCAATTAACCTAGTCTAGAACTCCCTCGTAGACAGAGCTCCTGGCTCCAACTGAGAGCCTCATGGGAGAAGCCACACCACGGACCCAGCCTCTGCCTGGTCATGGCACAGTTCCACACATGCCCCTTCCTGGCTGTCCACACTTCATCTGGGGACAGTGGGATCTGATGGGCCCTGCAGGGGAAGAGGCTCAGCAACCATAAGAAAACATTCCTTAATACTCTGGCTCCAGTGACACTCAGGAAAACCGAGTCACGGATCCCTGGAACATATCCAGACACACCAGGCTAGAGTCGGCTGTGTGCATACTCTGGGTTCTCCCCTGACATTGTCTGCATCTTTATCTGACTGTGTTCCACTGTGGTGACACTCCTAGGTGGACCAATGGTGACATCTGACCTCTTGGTTACTCTGGCATTCCAGGGTTACAGTCTGTTAGCTCGGTGTGCTTCTCTGCTCTCCTCCTCAAGAAGTCCACTCTTGATGAGGGGTTCTGAGCAGGAAGCCCCATGGCAGGGCGGGGAGAGAGCTGTGAAAGGGGACAGTCTCCTTGGAGGCAGCTGAAGCAGGGGTGTCCCGCAGGTGCCAAGCAGGAGCGGAGTCAGAGCCAGGCAGCCCAGGGTCCAGCCCTGCTGTGGTGGCTTCAAGAGAGTCTGCGTTCCCCACACTGCCTGCCTCCCCTTCCCCAGGGCTGATTCCCTCAGACGAGTATTTGGTGCTCACCACTGGGACGGGGCCAGCAGGACAGGACAGGGTGGCACGGGAAGGGGGCTGCATGCTGTTGCTGCCCACCCTGCCCATCATCTTCCCTTCAGCATGGAGAAGCGCCTTCCCCTCTTCCAGACCCAGCACCCTTCCTAAAGCCCTTCTTCAGATGCCACAGGAAACCCAGAAGACCCAGCGGTGTGTGATGTGGGCACTGTGCAGAACTCTGAGCAGACTGAGCCAGGGCCACCCCATCTCTCCTCGGGGGTGGGGGGCAACAGAGCACTGGTCCTCTGTGGCATAGCTCCCTCCCTGGACCCTCAGCGCCCAGCACAGACTGAGTACTGGATGCTTGTGGTTGATAGGTCAATCCGATGATCCAAAGTCCTTGGCTTCACACCAGACCCGACAAAATAAAAGCACTTAGAGAAACGAATATTGAGTGGGGTTGAGTAAGAGTCCTCCCAGGAGCACCCCGGTGCTCCCCAAGACACCTGTCTCACCCGACCCCACAGACAACAGCCTGGATTCCTGGGGGAGTCCCTAGGACAGCAACTATCGAAAATTAGATCTGCGCTGGCCGGTGCTTGTAATCACAGGAGGGCATCGCCAGAGGCCGGCAAGTGTCATAGGGAAAGTTCACAGACCAAAAAAATCAGTGGCTCACTGGGCTTAAAATTAGACAGCCCCCCCTCACTCCAGCCTAGAGTGTCCCGGTGGGGGGCAGTGTCTTTGGTCAAGGGCAGATAAGAATGTTCAAACCCCTTGATACCTGCACCAGGGAGGGCAGAAGGGCCTTCACAAGGGCCAAGTCAGCCTGGGGCTAACCAGAATTAAACAGTGTGTCCACACAATGTTGGGAAGGCAAGACTGTTCTTCCCCGGAGGGCTTCCTGGATAAAGAGGCATCTGAGCCAACTCCCTCTTCCTTGGGAGAGTGTAAAAGGGAACATGAGCCACAGAAATAAGTCATGAGCACCCAGGATTCTGTTTGTTGATGGACTTACTGAGCACATGGCCCACAGGTGCACGCCCACCGCCGTACAGGCCACGTTGACATGCAGTACATACATACCCATTAGAACATGGGGGTCCAATTGGCTCAGGGACAGCATCTTTGGGAACAGGATTGATTCTTGAGAAAACAAACAAGTCTACACACCCCAGCCCCCTCAGCAGCCCCATATTTTTTTTTCCCTCTCAAGCATTATGGAAATGAGATTGGAGGGGAGATGCATCATAGCCCAGCTATTTCCTGACGTCTGTCCTTGGGGCCCAGAGCCTGGGCCGCACACCACACTCATCTCTTCCTTGGCTAGAAGGGGTAGGTTCGGAGCCAAGAGCCCCAAGATACGGGAGGAGTCACGAAAGGCCTTTCAAGAAGACCAGCCAGGCTGTCTGGCCAGGGAGCTAAGCCGAGCGGTCCAAGCCCGCCCATCCCTGGCTGCACCCGCTGGATGAGAAAAGGAAGGACCTGACCCTGACTGAAGAGATCCACAGGGCATCATACGGGTAGATGCATGTGCCCACACTCCCTCTCCCTCCTCCCCACCCCTCCCCTGCCCTCCTCTCCTCTCTCTCCTCCTCTCCCTCCTCCTCTCCTTCCTCTGAGGCTTTCAGAATCCTCTTTGTATGCATGTCCACCGTCCTCCCTTGTCCCTGTGTCTCAGCCTTGTCCAGTCATCTCGCTCCAGCATGTCTCTGTCTCACATCTTTTTCTCTTGCAAACAGCTAGACGAACTGGGGTTATCTGGAAATTCTAGCCCTATGAGAATCCACGACGACGAAGCAAACCCTCGTAAGATCCTGTGGTGCATCTGTCAAGTGGTAAAAGCAAACAGCTCGACCACACCAGGCCTGTCATCAGCAGGGGGCCGAACAATGGGCTCCCTGAAAAGTGAGTGTCTGGGGTGCTGCACTGGCCTCACTCACGGGGCGTTGTCTAGAAATCCCACCTGCCTGTGGGCCATGGTGCCTGGCTGGGAATGGGGTGCAGGGAGATGGACACCTACACACACTTGTCCACAACAGTGAAAGCCAGACCCACTCTAAGAATCATGTCCAGGGTGCAGGCTACAGCAGCCCAGATCGACCCATCATCCCATGGAACCCTGTGGGCGGAGTGAGCTGGGTCTGTAGGTCAGGCCAGAAAAATAGACACTCGTGAACAAAGCCACAAGCCCTCAGCTTGGAAGGGTGAGCAACCGCGCCAGCAACCACATATCCAGGGCATCCTGCAGAAACATTTAACTTGTCCCAGGCAAGTTGGACATGAGTTTGCTAGCTCCAGGGCAGCAACTCGTGCCCATGCAGGGACTTAGCTGCCAGATCTGTGCTGGGGCAGCGTGTGGTTCCCACGGGAAGAAAGACAGTGGCTACCAGGGCATTCCTGCTCTTGCCTGTACCGCCCTGGCGGGGAAGTCACCTGCCGCTGGATGACAGTGAGACACGGGACACGGAGGGGTGAGTGGATTCTGGGAAGGTGTGATCCTGTGTGCGAAGAAGCCTCACAGTGCTGTGCATGTGAGCACGGGAAAGGTCCAGAAAGACCAGCCGCGCCCGTGGAAGAGATACCTCTCAGCACTGAAATGGGTGGGCTGGGCCTGGTGCTCCCGCTGCCCTGCATTCGCCGGCACTGAGTTCTGTGAGCGGGTGAGCTTGTTAGACAAAACAGCAAAGATGGGGAGATGCTGCCCCTCCCAGTAGCCCACTCAGACCCACGCAAGCTCCACGACACGGGGGGGGGGAGGGGCAAGCCACGCGTTCTATCCACTCCCGTGGCAAAGTAAGTCAGGGTCTCTGGGAGGGGCTTCCAGCCTCAGTGTCGGGGGGGGGGGGCGCAAGGCAACAGAAGCATTTAAGTGACCCCCTAACCCCAGAGGGTGAAGGGCGGCTGAACTGCTCCTTGATGCTCAGCTCACAGCCCAAGGAGGGCAGACACCTCCTCCAGAAAGGGACACCTGACACCATTGACCTAAGCAAGCTGGAACCACCGTGGGCTTCTCCTCTTACAGACAGGAAATGCCAAGTCCAAAACGCTGGAGGCCCTCCCCCACACCACCTAGCGTAAATGAGGGCCAGCGCGGGTCCAGTGCCCCACACTAACAGAGGACCAGTTCCTCCACTGATGGCTGCCGCCTGTTCTCCCCAAACAGCACAGCCATCGAGTGACTTTTGGAGATGGGAACATCTCTGCCTGGCCACGTCTGTGAGAGCAGGAGAGAAGGAGGAGACTCGGAAATCAGTCTCAGATGGCTTTCCCCAGACACCTTTGGAATCATTTAAAATGGCCACAGGATGATTTCAGGGAGGAAAAATGAAGAACAATCCAACAAGCGTGTGGCCAGTCACAGATCTAGTTTCGGCTTTCCTGGTTTAGTTATGTGGCTTCAGGCAGGTTCCTCTACCTCTCTGACACTTTCCCTGTGTGCTGTGAAAATGTCACAAGCCTGTATGGGGTCAGCGTGGATGGCGGAGAGAGGTCAGCACAGAACTCTGAGAGCTGAGAAGGTGTCCGTGAGAGAGGGTACAGCAGGCCACCTGGATGTGTGTGGACATGTCACCCTGCCCCTGCTCTCCTCTCAGAGCTCAGGGAAGGAGGGGCCCATGTCACCTTACAGTGTCCTTCCACATGGCTCAGCCATGTGACTCCCTGTGACCAGCACGTACAGGGATGTTTGTTACATGGCTTTACTAAGACTGTGGTAACTGATACACCCTCACATCCCTGCTGATTTCACCTTCTAGATCTCACCTTGTATCCTGTACCCCACTCCCCCCCCCCCCAACAATCACCCTGTTCTAAGTCACTGTGATGGTCAGTCCCAACTGCCAACTTGATGAGATCTAGATTTACCTTGGAGACTGGGCCTGCCCTGAGGGATGATCTTGAGTACACTTAGTCGAGAAGACCCAGGCTCACTGCGGACGGCACCATTCCCTGGGTTACCGGCCTGGCCTGAATGAACAGAAGTGAGCTGGGCAGCACCCTTCTCTCTTCATCCTGACAACAAGTGTCATGTGACCAGAAGTCACAAGTGTCATGTGACCAGATGTCTCAAGTGTCATGTGACCAGATGTCTCAAGCTCCTGTTGCTTTCAGTCTCAGGGATGCGTGAATGCATGCACTGTGCGCCAAAGTGAACCTTGGGCTGCTTTTGGCTGTGTAGTTACCACCGCGGTGGGGAGAGTCAGAGACAGGGAAGGGTACTGGGAGTGCGGCCGCCGCCACTGTGGTGGGCTGACCTCCTTAGGCCTGCGGAACTGGTACGTGGAGGAATGAGCCGCCATGGATTAGCAAACCCTCTGAATGGGGCAGGTAGGATTGCTCAGTGAGCAAAGACGCCAGTCACAAAAGCCTGGGACCTGAGTGCAAATCCCTGGGACCCACACGAAGGTGGAGGGATAGAATTAATTCCACAAAGTTGTCCTCTGACGTCCATGTGCACTGTGGCATACACGTCACTACACACACACATACACACACACACACACACACACACACACACACACATCTCACTCACACACATATCACACACATATCTCACTCACACATTCACACACTCATACACATATCTTACTCACTCATACATCACACACATCTCACACACATCACATACACACTCACATCTCACTCACACATTCACATACACACACACACACACACACACACACACACACACACACACACCTCACAGAAGGAGTTCATTTTGGCTTGCAGTTCCAGGGGGCTGGAGTCCTTCATGGCAGCAAGCCACAGGAACAAGCTGAGAGCTCACATCTTCAAACCCAAGAACTAAGCAGAGAGAGTGAGCAGGAAGTAGTAAACACTCGAAGCTTGCCCCTCACCACGTCACATACTTCTTCCAGCAAGGCAATACCTCACAAACGCTCTATAACCCCCCAGACAGCATTGCCAAAGTTCAAATATGGGAGCCTGTGGGGGACATTCTTGCTCAAACCACCACACTGGGAAAGCGCTTCCCCAGGGCCAGTAAGAGGCTGTGTCTGCAGCAGAGCTCAGAAGTGCCACCACTTGGTGCTGGTTTTGTAGGAAGATACAAGGTCAAGGGGTCATAGAATCTGGCTCCCACCCCGACTCAAACTGTAGGCAACTCGGGAATACTGAGATCAGAGAAAAGATCTTCCCAGGGATGAGCCCCTCAATGGTTATCCAGTCCCAAGTGGTCAGTACTGAGATCATATGCATACAAGTAACACGAAACAAAACAAACAAGATATATTTATGCATTTATATATACTATATATGTATATTGCATATATTTCACATGTATATGTAGCAATAACAAAGAAAAAGAGGCCATGAATTTGGTAGGAAGCAAGGAGGGACTTGGGAGGGGCTATGGGAAGGAAAGGGAAGGGGGAAATCATGTAATTATACATGAAGTGATGTGTGAGGGTATAAAGTTGACAAGAGGTGGGGTCATGATGGTTAATCTCAATGGTGGACTTGAGATCTAGAGCCACCTGGGCCTCTGGGCATGCCTGTGGGAATTAACTTATTAGGTAATTGACGTGGGGGGATTTGCCCACTGTGGGCAACACCATTCCCCAGCCAGAATAAAAAGGAGAAAGTGAGCCGAGAACCAACCAGCATTCATCTCTCTCTGCTTCGTGACCGTGGATGTGACGGGACACCTCCCCCATGCTCCTGATGCTGTGATGTACCCCGTATGGACTGTAACCAAGAACTAGGAGCCAAATAAATCCTTACTTCCTTAATTATTTTGTCTGTGCTTTCATTAGTCACAGCCACAGCAAAAGTAACCAAGAGCCAACGTCCTCTCTCCTGGACTTCCATGGGGGACCTCCTTCCAAGTCACCACCTGACTCATCTCCTCCACTTCATCCCTTACACGTCTGCACCCTTTCAGGGGCTCCCTGTGGTGCAGGTGACATGTCTGGGTCCCCAGGTGTGTGGAGAAGAAATGCTCAGGGGAAGAAATTGAGACATCGTGCAATGGCACTGAGCAGGCACCAAGGAGCACACCTGGCAGACTACAGCCCTTGTGCCACCAACACACCTGCCCGAGGCTTAGACAAGAGCCCAGTTCTCAGGGCCAGAAAGACGGCTCCGTGACCAAAGCATTTGCTGCACAAACACGAGAAACTAAATTCGGACCCCAGCACAGACACGAAAAGCCCAAAATGATGGTGTGCACCCATCATCCCAGTGTGGGGAGGTCAAACCAGGCAGGTCTCTGGGGTGGATGGCTGGTTAATCCACCTGACTGTTGAGCTCCAAGTTCAGTGAGAGATCCTGTCTCAAAAAATTAGGCAGAAAACAAGAGGAAGATAGCCAACACTGGCCTCTGCATGGTCTAGGTCTGCCCTCCCTCTAATAGAATACAGTCCTACTTCCCAGGGGAGGCAACATCCAGATATCTATGGAGATGAAAGAATCTCTGAGAGCCCATACTTTCCTTGTAGCATCAACGAAGCCCAGAAATGGAAAGCAAGCTGTTCAGAGTCACACAGTAACCAGGAGATGAGGGGAGTGAGAAACATCAGTACATGTGGCAGTGTCCCCATGGGCCAGGTCCCTTGTGTCTCAGACACCAGTACACAGCGGGCCTTCTGTTTTATCAAATGAATGAGCAAAGGTCCCGCTTCTCCCTTTGACCACTTCCACCCCCGTGTCCCACCCCACAGACATCTGCTCCTTCAGGAACAAGGCCCAGACAGGAAGATCTCTACCACAGAGAATGGAAGGAGCTGTGGTAGAGATCCCTCCCTCATGTCCCTTCTGCCTGCAAACCTTGGGTCCACACTCACCCTGTGCACAGTTACCCAGAAACCTGCGTGTAGCACAAGTCTTAAAAGTTCTTATTAATAAAATCAAACTGGTGCCAGTTATTGGGGTGAATGCTGGAAGATCATAGAAGCAGAACAAGCCACAGCCACCTCACCTTGCCAATTCCTCAGCTGATCCTGTTTCCTCAGACTGGAAGCCTCTGAGTCCTCATCCAGAATGAGTCTCAGCTGAACTGCTTCTCGAAAGTCTGAAGCTTAACCAGCCTAGTTCCTGGTTTTCACGCCTTATATACCTTTCTGCTTTCTGCCCTCACTTCCTGGGATTAAAGGCTCACTTCCTGGGATTAAAGGCGTGAGTCACCATGCCTGGCTGTTTCCAGTGTAGCTTTAAACTCACAGAGATCTGGATGGATCTCTGCCTCCCAAGTGATAGGATTAAAGGCGTGTGTGCCACCATTTTCTGGCCTCTATATCTAGTGGCTGTCTGTTCTCTGACCCCAGATAAGTTTATTAGGGTGCACAATATTTTGGGCAACACAATATCACCACACCTGCAGAAGAATCCGGGGTGGTGGTGATGTTGAAGGGGTACCACCTCAGCCTGGCCAAATGGTGGTGCCTCTGCTGCCTCTCTCCGCATCTGTGAAACTGGGATATCACAGTGAGCTGTGGGCGTGGTGAGCTGTGGCCTTGGTGAGCTCTGGGCACAGTGAACTGTAGGCACAGTGAGCCATGGCCTTGGTGAGTCCTGGGCACGGTGAGCTGAGGAGGTGAGCTATGGGCATGATAAGCTGTGGCTGTGGTGAGCCATGGCCTTGGTGACTCCCTCCTCTGGTCAGCTTCTCTAGTCTCCAAACACCTTAACTGAGGGGGAATGGGGCTTGAAGGAACCATCAGGGGGCATCCAGGATGACTTCAGTGTCTTCCTCTCCCTGGGGTCCATGGGTGGGGTGTCCCTTCCACACTACACTTTTCATTTATTTTAGCTCAATCATCCCCACACAGGGTGAGCACTGGCCAAAGGCCACAAAGGAAGTAGTGGTAGCGGCGGGTCCCCAAGAGGAGGCTGGAGGAGGGGCGGCGGTAAGGCCAGCCACAGGGTTTGCTTTCCAGCTTCACCACCATCGTCCTGTGATCGCAGGCAAGTGCCACCTTCTCTGAGCTTCTGAGACTCAGTTGCCCCTCCTGTGAGATGAGCACCCTGTAGACCAGCTGAGCATCAGGTGTGTTCAGGGAAGGTCTGTGCCTGTGTGAGCTGGAGAGAGTGGGCAGGGCTTATCTGAGCAGGTCTCAGCCCGAGGGTGAGGCCACCAAGCCAGCACAAAAAGAGGCCACTTCAGTCCAACAACACCCTGGTGGCTTCCCCAGGCTGGTCATCATGCCTAGCACCAAGTACCTCTCTCTCTCTCTCTCTCTCTCTCTCTCTCTCTCCAGGCATCACGCAAGGAGTTAACCGGAGGCCCCTCTAAAGCAAACAGCCAGCACTGCGCCCAGCCAGCCCTGAACTCAAAACACATGGGGAGAAGAACGGCCCTCCCCCTTCTCCCCTCCATCTCCTGCCTCCCTCCCTCTCGGGCCTTCAAGTGTCTGGACCTCCCCCTCTCTGCTGTGTTTCCATCTGTGCCTGTGGCTTGTGGTTGTGGAGTCACCACTGTGGGAGGCCTGCTCCCCACCCCCAGGAGCCCCACCTGCAGGGGGTGCTCTTTTCCCGGCCCCACAGCTGCTGCCGACAGAGCCTGGAGCAAACCTGGGCGCGGAGATGCTCATGAAATGCACACAGGGGGCGTCTGAGTTTCCCCGGCTCTGATGGGCACACCGGGTGTCTGCTATAGATGGAGCCCAGCAGGTCTGGCAGTGTGGGGTCAGATAGGCAGCCCGGACCCTCCTCGTAGGTTAAGTTGCAGCTGCCTGGCGCCCGCAGGGCAGCAGAGTGCCTCAGAGGAGGCCTGGGGTGGGGATGCTACTCAGAAGCCCCTGTCAGCCCCATCAGTCCCCCAGCATCACCCTCTGATGGTATCTTTTGAGAGCAGTGTGTGTGTGTGTGTGTGTGTGTGTGTGTGTGTGTGTGTGTGTGTGTGTGTGTGTGTGTGTGTCTGTCTCATGCTCTTTGACTCCCTGCCTTGGAGAAGAAGGCTGTCAAGACCATGGGAAAGTCTTCCTGCCCCACCTCCCCCCCGACTCTCTTTTTTCCTGCGTTATTCGGCTAACAGCTCTGAAAGAGGACCCACGCGCTCCATTTCACCGATGAAGAAACCAGTGGTCAGAGAAGCTAAAGAAGAACATGCCCACGGATTGCGCTACAAAGAGCCCTGAAAAGCCCGTGCGCTGTCTCCATTACCCTCTTCATTCACCAGTCACCAAAAATAAATCATGACCCATTATCAGGACGCAGAGGAACTTCTTTCTACAGCCTTCAGCAGGGACTCGGGTGGTGGTGGCAACTTCCCGGTCCCTACTGAAGCGCAGGCCTGCCCAGAGAACTCCTATCATTTCCTCAGCAGTGTCTGAAAGAGGACCTCACCTGCCCATTTTACAGATACCAAAGCTGAGGCCCAGCTCAGGGAAGCCGCTTGCTTGGGGGTCCGAGCCAGTTAGCAGGGAGCAAAAGAACCATGAAGACCCTCCAGCTCCTGCTCCCTGGGACTCCAGAGGTCATCGGGGCCTGCCAGGGTCAATGCCTCTCAGCTGTGGAATCCTGGGGGAAGGGCGTGCCCGCTGGCCTACTTTAGAGTCCTGACTCTGAAGGTCTGGGTGGATCCAGGAATTGTACCTCCAAGTTGCCAGGGCTGCCACTGCTGGTCAGGGCCCTGCTCTGAGGCCTGGGGTGCAATTTCGAGACGTTCAGAAGGAGACACCTGGGGTGGGCTGCAAGGATGACCCCAGTCATTCCATGTTGTGGCCAGCCATGCTGTCCTGTTCTGCAACTGGAAAAACTGAGTTCCCAAGAAAGAACGGGACAGACCCCAAAAGATATTGTCACAGCTACGAGCCCTGGGCAGAGCAGGCTACAGACCCTACCAGACAGAGGAGAAAAGGAGGGTGGGCACCCTGTATCACAGCTGTCCTGAGGTCCTCGGGACACAGGCCCTGGGCATCTACACAGCTCTGCATCCCTGAGCAGCCCTGCCCCTTTACTGGTCCTCAGTGGAAGTCTGGGGCCATCCCAGGGGTCACAAGGTGACCCCAAAGCCATCCTGCTGCAGCTGCCTTCCTAAGAGCAGCTGGTCACGTGTCCCCCAGGTGACAGGACCAGCCGGCCACCTGCTCTGGATTTTGGCTTGTTTTCCTTAGGCAGAGAGACCCAACCCCTGAAGAATGTGGCCTGGCCTGGCCTGGCTCCCTGGCCTACCAGACCCCCGCCTCAGCCACACCACATTTGAAGGCATCTCAGAAAGTTCTGGGAAGGGGAACAGGGCCCTGAGAAAAGGAGACACGGTGATTGGAGAAGTCAAGGACCAAGGAGAGGCAGCCTGAGGGCCAAGGAAGAGCGGAGTGGTAGTTAAGGACCAAGCTGGGGGCCAGGGACCCCACCAGCCCTTCCTGTGGGGAAGGGGGGAGCAGGAGGAGACCCCAGGAGACGCCCGGCCACCACCAGGTTCCTCCAGACCGGCAGCTGGAAGAATGACCGTGTTGTAGAAGGGAGTGAAGCCACACATGGACGTAGGTCCCCCGGCCATCTTGGAACTCTGCTCCTGCCTCTCAGTGACTTCCAAGAAGTCACTTCCATCTCCTGACCCCTGGGACTCCAGAGGTCATCGGGGCCTGCCAGGGTCAGGCGAGACATCTCAGGGACCTGTTTCGCCACTCTGTGATCTGGGCGCCACAGCAGGTCTGTCACTGACATCTGGAGAGGATGGTGGGAGGAAAAACTGTTTTAGACACAAAACCCTCTTCGTCATCGGAGCTTTTCTGACAATATACAAATTTTTGGATGTTTATGCTAATTTTTAAAAATGCTGAGCATTGGCTGCTGAGTAAATAGAAGAAATGTGGTATGTCCATACAATGGAATACTATTCAACCATCAAAAGAGGTGAAGCAGTTCACACAGCAAAGAGACTAAAGCTTGAAAACACAGTGCTAGATAAAAAAACGGCAGCACGCACCTACAGTCTTAGTTTGTGGGAGGCAGGAGGATCCGGAGTTCAAGGTCAGCCTCTGCTACATAGTAAGTTTGAGGCCAGCCTGGGCTACATGAGACCCTGTCTTAAGAAGTAATAAATAGGGCTGGAGAGATGGCTCAGAGGTTAAGAGCACTGGCTGTTGCTGCTCTTCCAGAGGTCCTGAGTTCAGTTCCCAGCAACCACATGATGGCTCACAACCATCTGTAATGAGAGTTCTCGGACCTTCACATGCCTGTCCTAGTATCCATACACCACAGCACAGCTCTGATGCTACCAAAATCAATAAAGTAAATGTATAAAAAAAAAAAAAAAAAAAAAAAAAAAAAAAAAAAAAAGAAGTAATAAATAAAAGCATGATGGTATTTGATTCCAATATATGAAATATCTACACCAGGCAAATCCAGAGATATGAAGAGACAGAAAGACAGAGACAGAGAGACAAAGAAAGAGACACAGAGACAGTGAGACAGAGAGATATACAGTGAGACAGGGAGACAGAGAGACAAAGAGACAGGCAGACAGAGACAGAGAGACAGAGATAGTGGGACAGAAAGACAGAGACAGATGGAGAGACACAGAGAGACAGAGATACAGAGAGACAGTGAGACAGAGAGACAATGTGACAGAGAGACAGTGAGACAGTGAGACAGAGACACAGAGACACAGAGAGACAGTGAGACAGAGAGACAGTGAGACAGAGAGACAGAGGCAGAGGTTGGAGGTGTCCAGGGCTGGGGAGGACAGGCTCGAGCACAGCTTAAAGCGTGACTTTATTTTCAGAGCAATAAAGTGTTGGGACTGGCTGGGCATGGTGGCGCACTCCTGCTGCTCCAGCCCGTGGGAGGCTGCAGTGGGAGGATTTTGAGTTCTAAGTCAGCCTGGGCTGTGTATTGAGACTAATCCCCCAAACTAAAACTTTCTGGAGCAGCTAGAGACTGTGCTGTGGAGTGTGGTGATGACCCTGTGCACACAGAGACACAGCATGATGTCACCCTGAAGCCACCACGCACAGAACACACACACACACTGATGCCCCTGCAGCATGCCCTTGGCAGGGGCAATCCATAGCCCAGGACTCCCATCTCAGCTTTAAAAGTAACCTTGGCAGGCTTGGTTGGTAGCACACTCCTCGGGAGGCAGAGGCAGGTGGAGCTCTGTGTGTTCAAGGCCAGCCTGGTCTACAGAGCGAGACCCTGTCTAAAAAAAAACAAAGCAAAACAATGGCCACACACAGACAAGCAACCTTAGCCACAGAATGGAAAGTGGGCACATCGCTCTGGAAGCCCTCTCCACAGTTCCTGCCAAAGCTAGCCACACCTCTGCCCCCAGGAACCCTCGAACTGTCTCCCAGCCAACACCCAACACCCAGCATGTTCGGTCCCCAGGACCCCAGGAGGACATCACAGGGCCAGTCTTCATAAGAGCCCCAACTAGGAACTCCTCAGATGTCATCATCAGGAGGACAGAGGTACCAGCTGTGGAAAACTCACAGGACAGAAAACAGTGTCTGACAGAGTCAGCCCTGTGGCTGACCTCATGGGGGCAGCATGAACTAGAGAAGACACACACCCTGATTCCTCTGCTGCCTAAAGAGTGGGAACAGTAGAGTTGAGGATGGAGGTGATGGGAGGAGGGATGACATGAGCAGGGACTGTTGCCTCAAGGCAGAGCATTGCAGGGTTCCCATGAGCCAGGCACCGCATGGGCCTGCTGCTCACGAGTTTCACACGTGAAATGCTGCCCATTTCACAGACGTGGAAACCGAGGCTCAAAAAGGTGACGTCCTGTGCTCATGTCAGGGGAGGAGCTGCATGATGGGTTGCACTCCAAGGGCAATCCTTTCTGTGTCTTTCACCATCATGTTAACACGGGTCCAAGTAGGACCCGGACTCTGGACCTTTATGAAAGCCAAGACAATAACCAGCCTCTTAGGAAGGCGCACACACGTGGTCCCCACCACGTTTCCATCTATACTGGTTCCAGCCTCAGGAATGACTATGACCCCTTGTCCAGCAAGTGGGGTACGGTGAGGGGTGTCCTCGTGGGGAAGCAGTCTTGGGTCACACAGCAGACCACAGCGGGCTAGGGACAGATGCCAGAGCCTCCTGGTCAAGTGGAGGCAGCCGCTTGGACACAGCCTGAGTGTGAACCTTAGTCCTCAGTGAGTAAGGGTGGTGGCATCTGTAAGAGGTAGGGCTTGGTCCTGGAGCCCCGCCCTCATGCGTGGATTAAGGAAATGGAAGAGTCCTCAGGAGAGGGGACTGTTATGAGGGTGGCTGGGCCCTCCCTGCTCTCCATTCCTGTGGCCTATTTGCCCCGAGGCCATCACCACAGTCTGGCATTTGCCCCTGCCATGCTCTTGGCTCTCCAGACCTTAAAGTTAAACCAACGCCTTTTCTTTATATGGTCACCCAGCCTCAGGTATTCTCTTATAGTAACAGAAAGCATTCTGAGACAGAGCCCAGAGCCCCAGATTCCCAGGCGGTTGATGGGTGGTGGAGGCTGCTCACGTCATGGAGGACCAGGACGATACAGCTCAACAGGACCCAGGAGAGGGTCTGACCTGAAAGCCTATCCCTAGTTACTTCCTGCAGCCGGGGCCCCACCTCCTGACGGCGCCACCATCTGGGGAGACAGCAGGACACAGCTGCTCTGATGAGCCCACGAGGTGCAAGAACTCTGTTTTTATTCATTTCCTGTGTGCTGTGCTGCAACCAGGAATTCAGAGAGCGAATTGGGAAGGCGCCACACAGTGATGACAGAGACGTATAAGGTCAATGTATCTAGGCTTGGTTAATGTATCTAGGCTTCACTCAGGACTGCACTTAGACAAGACTGTGGAGCTCACCCGGAACATCCAAGCCAATAGCACAACAGTACTGAGGCTTCTGTGAACTCAGCCTATCCCTGAGCTGCATGCCAGGCAAGGCGTGGCTCCAAGCTCAAGGTACCCAGGAGGTTCCCAGCCTGGGTCCAGGGAGGGCTGCCGTCTGCCCCCTACCCAGAAAAACAGCTTTCATGCTGTACATTGCTCCTATGGTCCTGAGTCAGAGACCCAAGTGTGTTCCAGGACAGTGGGAGAGGGACACCAGGGGTCACCTGAGTTCAAATGCCAGACATGTGGCCTTGGGTGAGTTGCTTGGGCAAATGTGGATTGTGTTTAGCTGTCGTTACTATAACAAATGCCAAGAGTGGACAACTTGTGAAAAGATCTGCCTGGCCCACAGTTTGGAGGTTCCAGGTTATGCCCTCTGGATTGTGGATTGGGCCATGGTAGCACATCATGGCAAGAGTGTATAGCAGAGCAAGCCTGCTACCTTATAGAAGCAAAAGTGAGCAAGGAAAGGGTCCTAGGCCCTTCAAGCCACACCCCAGTTCTCTGTAGATCCCCACCAGGTCCCACCTTGCAACAGCTCTGCCCTGAGGACCAAGCCCTTACTACACTGGCCTTTGAAGGGATACTCCAGATCCAAATGATCACAGGTGTGGGAGAGAGTTCCAGCTTCCTAGATTAATGGATCAAACTGGGCTCACACATACACAGGCACCCTGCCCATTGTAGAGCAAATCAAATGCTTAGCCAGTATAGCCTTTGAAATGATCACGAGGGCTACCATGCACAGCTGGAACTGTGTGTACCTGGGCAGGTCACCTTGGCTCTGCTTTTATTTGGCTGTATCACAGGGGGGATATTATCAAGTCCTTAATATAGTGCCATGGTCACTGATCTGCAGATAGCTGGAGAGGGTGTGAGTGATCCCAGCCACCTGGAAAACAGGTTGGCAATGTGGTATCGGTGGAAGAGATGCCCCTGCCCCAACCTGCCAGCCATTTCACTCTTGAAAATTCCCGGGAGAAGAACCTGGCCACTGCACCCAAGAAACATGTATAGACACACACGGCAGTGTGCTCACGGCTCTGAGCCAAAAGCAGTGGAGTGCCCATGATAGCAGACCACGAAAATCAATTGGGGGGTGGTCTTCAAAGGATAAAACAGTGTAGCGTTAAAAACAAGCTGGTCACACTATCCAGAGGGGACACCAGGGGCAGTTTTCATGGTGACAGAACAGGCCTTCTTCCTGCCTCTGCCGATGGCTTGTCCAGTCTGCACCGGTGCTAAGGGGAGGCAGCCCTGCCCCTGCGGGGACAGAATTACACCCGTGTCAGTGTCCTGGTTTTGATCCCTTCTCCACGCCCTGTGAGTCTGGGAGAGCTGGGGAAGGTGCCCTGTGTGACCATGCCCAGCCCCTTGGAGCCCTACACTCCCCGAAGTGTTCAATTAATTACAGTACAACTCTTGTTTAACCAGGGATCCCAGCACCTCGGGGCTGAGGTCAGAGGACCGAGGCACGTAGAGTGGAATTCGAGGCCAGCCTGGTCTACACAGAAAGCCGATGCCTAAACAAACCATGAACTAGATAAGAGAACAGTGAGGAGGGTGGAAAGTTCAGTGTCTCTCTGGGTTGAGTCACAACTGGGGAATGAGGAAGGAAGAGCTAGCCAGACCCGGAGCAGGCTCCCCGGCTGCTCCGAGGCTGTTGCGGCAGACGCCAGGCTTCCTGTGTGCCGCTTCTCTCCCGATGCCGTACCCCGACACCTGCCTCGTGCATCTTATTTTCTTTTTGTAAAATATCTTTTGGGGAAAGATAACTTTTTTCTGAAGTAGTTTGGTCTTTGGAGGCAGAAAGGTACAGGGAATGCTGCTGGCTTCACCATCAGCAGTCGGTGGTTCAGCCGGGGGCAGCTGCTGAGGGCGCTGCGCCCAGGGACTCCCAGCAGAACAGATCTCCAGGCTGCATTTCCGTGGGGACTCCCGGCAAAGCCTATGGTGACCTCTTTGCCGGGTGTCATGGTCTTTGGAGGGACCTACCAGTTCCTCCATCGTGCGACTCTGAGGCGTGTGGAGCTCCATGTAGGTGGCAGGCAGTGTGCGCACACCATCTCCAGCAGTGTGTGCACACCGTCTCCAGCACTGGTGTGTGCACACCGTCTCCAGCAGTGTGTGCACGCCGTCTCCAGCACTGGTGTGTGAAAAAGAATTGAATCACCCAAAGATGGTTAGACATGAGACAGAAACAGCCAGAGGAGAGGTGGGTGGGTCTCACCCCCACACAAGGCACAGCCGGGCCGCCTCGGCCTCGGTGACCTCCAGTGCACACCTTGCTGGCTTCTCTCTCCTCTGGGATGTCCAACAACAATCGCAACCCTCATCCACAGCAACGCACGGCTCTCCTTCAGCCCCAGCCCTCTTACTGCCCCCCTCAGGCCTGTTTGTTTAAAGCCCCAACACCTGGTAAGGCAAACCAGACCACGGTCATCTCTGTCACCTGTCGTCCCCATCCAGAGCAAACCTCGGTTTTTTTCACCCTCCTGCTTCCAGCTCTAAACACATTCACACACATACACATGCCTACACATACACACATGAGCACATATACAGGCCAGACAATGCACATATTCACATGTACACACATTTATACACATGCACACACATCTACACATATACACATGTACACACATGTGCACATACATAGGCCATACAATACACCTATACATATGCACACACACACGTGCATATACACATGCACACACACAAGTGCGTATACACATGCCAGACTATACACACATTTGCTGTGGGATGTTCTGTATGGCAAATGTGTTGCTGATTGGTCAATAAATAAAACACTGATTGGCCATTGGCTAGGCAGGAAGTGTAGGCGGGACAAGGAGGAGAATAAAGCTGGAAAGTGGAAGGCTGAGTCAGAGACACTGCCAGCCGCCACGATGACAAACAGCATGTGAAGATGCCGGTAAGCCACGAGCCATGTGGCAAGGTATAGATTAATGGAAATGGATTAATTTAAGCTGTAAGAACAGTTAGCAAGAAGCCTGCCACGGCCATACAGTTTGTAAGCAATATAAGTCTCTGTGTTTACTTGGTCGGGTCTGAGCGTCTGTGGGACTGGCAGGTGAGAGAGTTTGTCCTGACCATGGGCCAGGCAGGAAAACTCTAGCTACACGCTTTCACATATATATACATGTATACACATGCACACATGTACACACTCACATATACACACACCAGACTCTATATGTATTCACATGTACACACACACACACACCACATACTTTCACACATATACCCATGTATATACACACACACATATACCAGCCTATACACATAGTCACATATACACACATCATACACATCTACATGTATACACACACCACACACATTCACACATACACACATTTATACACATGCACACACATACACATGCACATATACAAGCCAGGCTACACATACATATACCACATGCACATACACAAACACACACAATCATGTGACTCCAGCTGTTCACATTCAGGATCTAGAATTCCTCCTGGTGGGAAAGGGCAGAGCTCGGGCTGTACCTCACTAGGTAGCATGCTTGGGGCGTCCATCGCTGTTCCTTAACCTCTACACCCTGAAATTCCATCAACTCCCATACCCCGTCCCTCCCTCCCTGTCTCCCCTGGGCGGGACCTCCAGGGTCACGGGACTGAGGGACGGGGCCTGGCCATCAGCCCACGGCAGGTGGCCCACACGGATGGGAAGGCATCCTCACCCTCATCTCCAGCCGCACACACCTCTCGATGCACACAGAACTCTCGTGGGTGAGACAAACAGCTGTGTGGATAACAGCGAGGCCGGTGGGTCACGGTACTGTGTCAAGGAGTCCATCTCCAGTGACGGCCCCTGCTGTCCCCGGCCTTTAACACACATTGGAGAATCCAGTCCTCTCTCTCAGGAGGCCAGAGAGTCTCCTCACTTACTGTGGAGGAAACCCAGGCTCCCAGGAAGTGGCCTGGGCCACTGCTGTGGGGACAGCGGCCCGTGGGCCTGAGTTACCAACCTCCCCTCCAGTCCAGTGACCGACGATGGTTTGTGGAGAGGGCAGAGTGACAATTCACACTGCATTCATTTCTCAACGTGGCTTCCCATGAGCTGGATGGAACCCTTGCGAGGTGACCCGAGGCCCCAAATGGCCTCCTGGCCCCCAGTTTCCTATAAAAATCCCGAAATTTGCAGCCAAGGCCCATCGGATGGGCTCTATTACAAAAGCCGTTGCCTGCCAAAGGCCCGGCATGTGGGCCACCTCATCTTTGTAATATTAGAAATATTGAAAATAGCTCGCAGACGCACCATCCCACACCACATCAGCCGCTACAGCTGCCCCGCGGCGCTCCAGGCCTGGCTCCCTGAACCCCACACAGCCACCAGGCTGTCTTCAGGTCTGGGCTGGCCAGGGCATCCACAGGGCCAGAACCTTCTGGTGTGTTCGGGGTTTAACCCCTCTAGCCAGAGTCAGCCCGTCCTGAGGGGGCGGGGTGGGGGAGGAGGAGGCCCACTCAGCCAGAGCCTCGGATCCCCCTTCAGCTGGCGGGACATCAAACCTTCCCAAAACGCTTCCATGTGGTGCCAGGCCCGCGCCCGAGTCCTTCACGTTGGATTAGTCCCGGGGCCGTCGGACAGCCGCGTCCTCACAACTCCGCTTTCATGCTTGCCCACAATTTGAATGTCATCACACAAAATCAAGGCTAATTGTGAACAGGCCTGCCCCCTCCCCGCCTCCCCTCCCCCCTCTGCCTTCCCAACCACATCTGGATTCCACAACCTCTCCCGGGGCCTGGAGACCTGCTCAGGCTGCGAACTCTCAGGCTCTAACTTGATTTCCTTTCCCGTCTCCCAGCCTCCTAAATATACACCATGGAATGTTCTTTTCTTTCCTCTGCCTTTGGCCTTGGGGTTACCGTTGTCAAGACCGCCCTGCCTGTGAACCCTGCCTTCCCCGGCTTGCTCCCAGCCAATGTGGAGGCCCCTGCAAAGCCCAGGGCCTCACTCTGCTCAGGCGAGTGCAGTCTCTGCCCTTCAGACAAGCTGTGTTCCACCAGGCTTCACCCTCTGGCGTGACATCTCAACCCGGCCGTGACCCATGGTCCCCCACCCCAGCCAGCTGTGGTGTCTGAAGCGAAGGAGAAATGATCCTGCCTGTGAAGGCCTCTAGACCAAGGAAATGGATGTGGGGCAGAAGAGATGGAGGTGCTTTGTCAGCCGTGGTGACTCCCGAAAGAGGCAACTGGGGTGTCTTCCGGCGACCTGTTCCAGTAGGTTAAGGAAAGACTAGAGATGCCCTCCGCGGGGTGAATGTGTCCTTAAGGACCCAGGGCTCTGTGGAGGGGATAGAGTTTTCAAAGCAGGGTTTGGGGTGAGCACTGGTTGGTGCCAAACATGCAATCAAAACTCCCCCAAAGGGGGCCCCTGCGTTAGAGGGACGTTAGTTTTCTCTACTGAAACAGTCATAGAGTCTCAGAGGCGGTGGGTGGCCATTTGACAGCCCATGATGTGAAGGGGAAGCCGTGGCCGAGAAAAGGATACTCACCCAGGGCTGAGCAAAAGGGGGTCCTGTCCTTGAGGGATTTTACCAATGGTGCTTTCTGGGGGACCCCAGAGATGATGGCCCACTCTGAGGAAGTTCGGGAGGGACGGGAGACTTTGCCTCTGGGTCCCCACTTGGCCAATTCAGCTCAGGGGCATTTGCCAGGGTCGGGGAGCCAACCCAGCCCACAAGTCAGAGGTTCAGAAGAAGTTCAGAAGAAGGCAGTTGGAAGGGAAGGATCAGGGCCGGCCCTCCGCCAGGCCTGAGACTTGAGCAGGGACCTTGCTCGAGAAGAAGGGTTAAACTAAGGGGTTTATCCTGATCTGGCCTATACACTTGCCATTCTCATTCCCAGGGGCAGAAACTTAGGTTAGGATGCCGCCAAGCACCCAGGAAAAGCCAGAGTGATGAAAGATAGGAAAGACGTACGGCTTGCTCGGCACACGCAGAAGCTAGGAGGTGGAGGGACAGACTGAAAAATAAATGAATGAACCTAGAAACAAATGGACACTCGCCTCCTCCCCGGCGCTCTAGGGCTCATGTGGCCTTTTCTCTTGGAGGGGAGTGCAGCCCCGCCCCCATCCACCTTTCTAAGGGCTGTGACGGGAATTTCAATGCAAGCTCCTTCTGCTGAGAATGGGGGCCAGACAAACAGTCCCAACAAAGCACCAACGCCGTCCCCAGGTGAGGTGCATGTTGAAAGCCAGGAGAGCTGTGGAATGGCAGCTGTCCCTTCCCACGGCAGCCCTGCCTTTACCTCCGACCTTCCCAGCCATTTCACTGATTCTCCCCTGCATTGCTGGGGCAGATTTCCCTGGTCCCTCTGTCTGCTTGACCAACTGTAAGAACACAGCTCAAAGTCCCAGATTCACCCACAGCTTTTGTGACTCCCTGGGCAGGGACACCGTGGGAGGAATCCAGTCGGTCCCGCGTACCAACCTTTGTCCTGAGGATCAAAAGAGCACCTAGAGGCCCACTTTATAGATTCAGAAACTGAGGCACGGCAAGAGGGAGCACACATTTGCCGTCACGCAGAAAACTGGTGATGAGACCAAAACTTCTGTCTTCCTTCCCGGAGCCACATGCAGTGGCTGGCGGATGGCTGTGATGGAGCGGTTAGATAATCACCATGGCAACCACAGGGCTCCAGCAAACCCCCACCACCACCACCCGCCCCCCCGCAGCTAGAAGGTGTAGGGGCTGCAGAGGCCACGGAGCTGGGGACCGACCCTATCCAGCTTCCGGCTGCATCCCTGGAGGAAGCTGTTCAAGTCTTGCAGCTCCCAAGGACCATGGTGATGCCATTGCAGGGCGAGGCTCTGAGGTCAGCTGGCTTCACAGGAACACAGAGACCTCCTGAAGCAGGATTCCCCACCGAGGCTTGGTCCAAACTCTAAGCCCCCCTATCTGCTGAAACCCAAGCATCCCCGTGCCTGATCCCAACCCCTGCACGCGCAGCAGCCAATGTTAAAAAGCCTCAGCCTTACAGTTTCCATCATCTGGGGCCACGTTTACAGTGGCAATAAAAGCTAGCAGGTGCTGGCGATTGAACAAATCAGTCCTGGCCCAGCCCCAGATGCCTGCCACCGTCCGTCCTCAACATGGCTTCTGGGAGCGTACAGTTATCAAGGTCACCAGCCCTACACACAGCTCCGATTGCCTCACATGAATGACCAATGACAAAAGGGACAGTCCCCAGAATTCAAGGCCAGATGTGTAGGAGAGAGCCTGCCCCATGCCCCCATTTGCAGCGTGGACACTAATATGAGGATCCTTCTGGCTCTTTCTCTGGATCTGTCTTTTGAAGTCCAGCTGGATGAAGGATGAGGGTCCGTGTGAGGGCCCTACAGGGCAGATGAGTTGACTTCTAGAAGATCCTGGTCAGGTGACAGCCCCCAAAGTCATTGAGCAGCCTGGTCACTGGGGTTGGCACTCATCAGTCCTGTTCGGGAGGCTCACCATATATCCCAATATGACCTCAGACACACCCCACGGGCCAGTGTGGGCTTCAGTTTCTGTATCTGTTACATCTCAGAGAACGATTACCCATTCACAGTAGTGTGGGAACAAGGCTGCCTTGTCCACTACAGGACAGGAAGCAAAGGCCTCCCTGCTCCTCCCTCCACTGGAAACCAAAAATGGTACCAGACACCACCACCAACACACACACACACACACACACACACACACACACACACACACACACATACACACACACATACACACATACACACACATACACACACACATACACACACACACATACACACACACACACACCACCAACACACACACACACACACACACACACACACACACCACCAACACACACACACACACACACACACATACACACACACACACCACCACCAACACACACACACACACACACACACACACACACACACACACACACACCACCACCACCACCACCACCACCTGCAGCTTGTTCCTTGGACTTTCATACCTCACCATGTTCCCTCAGCACAGAGCTCTGCCCTCTGCATTTCTGCCTGTTCAATGTCCCCTCAGAGATCAATTCAAATATCAATTCCCAAGAGAATCCCTTCTGAGCACGAGCTACCTCTCCCAGCATGCCTTCACATCCGAGTCTGGCTCCCTGAATTTGTTTGTGGAGAGCAGGCACTAGTTGGCTGGTCCGTCTGGCTGAGAGTAAGGTCTCTGGGCCAGGAGAGATCTGGGTACTGGGAGGAGATGATGGGGATCCAGGCGCTGCCTACAGGACCCCACCCCCACCCAGTCACCGTTGACATGGATGGGGTCACAGGTAGCAGCTCATGTGGCCAAGGGCCCATCCTGGCCTGCAGCATGTGTGGGTTCCCTGGCCTGTCCATCATCAGCTCCCCTGAGTGGATCTGCAGCCCCTGGGTACTGGTGGCTGGGCATGCTGTCTTCCCGGGGGCTCTGAGGCAGGGCTGAGCTGCTCACTGCAGGCAGTTATCAGTTATCGATTTTGCTCGATATTTATTTTCAGTAAAAGGAATCCAGGAACAGTGCTGGGTTGTTGGGGTTTTTTTTTTCTTTGTTGTAGGTGGTGTTTACTTGTTTTCTTAGCCTAAAGCTTTTAGTCCCAGGGAGGGAGCCCACCCAGCCCTGCCCACCATCCTGGAGGCTCAGAGGCAGCCTCCCCCACTGACAGCTACTCTTAATGACCTGCGTGGTCCTCTG
Organism: Peromyscus californicus insignis; assembly: GCF_007827085.1. Lineage (NCBI taxonomy): Eukaryota > Metazoa > Chordata > Mammalia > Rodentia > Cricetidae > Peromyscus > Peromyscus californicus. The sequence continues at coordinate 1,647,356 of NW_026294540.1, read as the reverse complement.
GGTTCAATTTCAACCACACTAAAGACTGCAAATACTTCCTTCTTCGTAAATACACTCTACCCTGCACGGGTTCGTGCTGGTGACCACTGCAGGGCTTTCTGGTTGTGTGATCCAAGGCTGTTTCTTAACCCCTCTGAGCACTGGTCTCCTGTGCTATAAAGAGGGCACAGGATGTCTGTCTGGTTCAGTTGCTGGCTTTTGACCTATGGCTCGAGGAATGCGTGATACACTGAGATGTTAGCTTGCATGCACAGCTCGGGTCTGAGACACAGGCAGAGGAGGGGGATTGGGGGCTAGCAGGGAGAAGGGGGAGAGAGAGAAAGATAAGAAGGGAGAGGGGGAGAGGAGGGGAGAGAAGAGGAGGAGGGGGAAGGGAGAGAGAGAAGAGAGGAGAAGGAGAAGGGAGAGGGCAGGCGAGAGAGGAGAGGGAGAAGGAGGGAAGGAGACCATTAGTCCTGGCCTCTTGGTGAAGGCTGAGTTGCTGGGTGTCTGGTGTTGGGAAATTCTGGTGATGACAGTGACCTTGACAGATGTGCTGAAACCAGAGAGGCATGGCAAGGCCGGCAGTGTATGAGGAGTCTTCAGAGGGATTCCGCTGTGAGGTGGAATCCGCACAGCCCACAGCTGCTTGCCCATGGGAGACCTGTCTATATGTCCCCACCCCTGATGTCCCCACCTCCCCTTCTTGTCCCCTCTCTACTCCATATTGCCCCAGAGTTTAGGCCTCATCCCTAGACCTTGAGGCATTGGGCCAGGATCTGTCTTTGACCTGCTTTATACTTGCCCTGAGGGGCTCAGAAGCACTTCCTCCAGAAAGATACCCAAGACTTCCACAGCTCCTGCTTCCCTGGCATCATCGATGGTCCGGCTAGACCGTGACCCCTTGACCCCTTGTGGGATGCAGCTTCTCCCTCCCACATGCAGAGTCCTCAAGTATGGAGGTCCTGGAAGTCCCTCTCGCCTTCTGCCTCCAGCAGACAAGCACATAACATGAAGACACCCGGTATATCAGCTAAGGAGAAAGGCAGCCTGCCGGACCATGCTCCTGTCCTGTCCAGAGCCCCTGGCACCTGTCCCCCAAGTCAGTCTTGTCTGAGAAAGATGACCGAGTGCTAAACCTGATCTCAAGGTACAATGAGTGAGCTGATAGAAGGTTCCATGTCTATCCTGTGCCCAGGAGACTCAAACAGGCCACAAGCCAGCCAGGCTTTCAGCCCACACCAAGTACTCTGCTGAGCTGAGGTCTGGATACCCTGGGATCCATTCAACCTTGCACTGTACACCCTACCACAGGAGCATCCCAGCGTATATCAAAGATGCTGGGGTGCAGCAGAACTGCGTCACCGCCTTGGCGTAAACTGACAAGGATTCCATTCCTTAGCCACCGTGAATTGTGTTTGCGATACGGCGACACCGATGTGAGGAAGTTTGTGAGTGTCTCCGACACTTACAAAGAAGGAAACTGAGGCTTGCTGAGACCAAGGAAGGCAGGTGGCCACACTTGGAGCCATCTGTCTGTGTAAGTGTAAGCAACACTCGGAGCATCCTGCATCACGCAGGTGTGGGTCCCTGCTCGCTCGCTCGCCCTGAGTCTGGGTGGCTGTAAGTTCTCTGTGGGTGGGGAAGGAGGCTCCAGTTCACTGCTTTAGAATGAAGGGCACGTGTGAGGTCGCCTGGCCACACCACTGGCCTTGTCTGTGGTTTCCAGGTAGTCAGGAACCCCTGAAGTACCAGGCTCACCCTGGGCTGTGAGGGTCCCCTGCCGCTGGCCTGTGGGGCCTGGGCCTCCCTGGGTAGCCTCTAACATTTTCTATTTAAATGCAAATTCTGACTTTTCCTTGGCAGCAAGCTAAAGTTTTGTGCACTCAAATGAGGGTCAGGATTATAATTTATCCACAGGCCTTTTCTAACAATTATTATTTGTTCAAGGGGGAGGACAGAGACTCTGGAGCCAGGGAGAAGGGGCTCTACCCTGAGCCCCTGGGAACAGCTGGCAGAGGCCTGGGCCTCTTCACTGAGAAGGAGCCTAGGATCAGGTGCAGAGAGGGGGCCTCCCTAGGGCAGCAGAAGGGATGCCAGCCAGATCAGAGGAAGCACAGGCTGCTGACCCAAGGACATTTGGAGTCAGGTATGGGTGACTTGAGACCGACCCCATGCGACAATAATGATGACAGTGTAGACTGCCACAGGCTGGGAGGTAGGTGGGGACCCAGAAGAGGTCCCTGGGCCAGTGTGGGAGCCCAAGAAGGCTAACAGACCTAAAACATGCTGAATGATTAGCTGGACGACTCAAACACTGGTGTCATCTGTGAGGGACAATGAAACAAAACCCACCACCCACGGGATAAATAGATGTTCCTAAAGAAGAAATTGAAGCTGTCTGTCCGTAGATGCACAAGGCATTAGTCAGTGATGGGTTTTAAATCAAAAGACCGGCAATAATCTAAGTATTCAGCAGTGGGGTGGTGGTGGGGAAACAGGGCCCGATGGATGGATGATGCTGAGCCACACAGTGGAATACTGGGCGAACATGTAAAAGGACAAGTGCTTTACACGCAATAGAGACGATCCCAGAGTCACGGGAGGATGCAGCCAGAGCGGGTAAGGTATGATGTTTGCAAAAGGCTGCAGGCAGCTGCTATTTTGACCCAATAGGATCCAGACAAAATAGGATGGAGTGTGTCCCTGACAGGGACTCAGAAAGGTCGGAGGTCAGTGATGGCAGAGAGGGACCGGCTTCCACGGTCTGCGCTATGCAGGGTGAGCGTTGACTGACCGCAAAACTGAGTTTAGAAAATAGATTTTTCAAGCTGCCCAACTGAATGACCGAATGAGGGGTCAGGAGCACAGCAACCTACCTCCCCAACCCATCCTGGTTTTAAGGGACACCAGTGTCATGGCCCTGGGGCTTTGCTGGAGATCAGTGGACCCAGCCCCAGGCATGACCCACAACATGCCTTGACAGACTACAACAGGCCTGGCCAGTAGGATTCACTCATGCAACTGAGAACCCAGTGCGTTGGGGAGATGCAATTGCTATTCTGAGGAGCCTGCGATCGCAGGAGGCCAGAATGGGGTGCAGCGTGAGAGGTGGTGCATGCAGGGAGAGGCTAGAGGACGGTCTCTAGGAGACATTGTTAAAATGGAGTACTGAGAGGAGGGTGACTGCCTTGGAGGGACCAGGGGGCGTGACCAGCATCTTCAAGAAACAGTGGACTCAGTTGTGGGACTGGAGACCACAGGATGAGAGAGACAAGTGAGGCCTGAACAGACTGTGAGGGTCCTGGGATGGACGCCATTAGTCAGTTGAGGGCAGCAGGGAGAGCAGGGAGGCACCCAAGAAACAAGGTGTCCCTCTGCTCTGTGAATCAGGGAAAAAGCCTGGTGACAGTTGGGGCTCACTGGGAGTACCCTGTCAGAAAGGGGGGGGGGGGCAAGCGGCTGCCATGATGGTAGGGACTAGTGGCCTCTGGGTGTGCCAAAGGGAAGGACGGCCTGACTTCGTTAGCGCTGGGTAAAGGGGGAGCTGAGTGCCAGAGGCTAAGAGAGACCAGCCTGGGTGGGGTGGCCAGTGCAGAACTGGTGGCTAACCATAGAGACGGTTGGAGGGGAGAGGAGATAGACTGAGTTCTGCTTTGAGCGAACGTAGCGAAATGATTTGGGAGCCACAGTTTCCCAAGAGTCAGTCGGTCTAGGCTTGCCTCCCTGACCCCTGAACAACCAGGACCTACTTTAGGGTTGAAAGGTTAATATCTATACCAGCACCCAGCGCCCAGCACCCAGCACCCAGCACCCAGCACAGCTTCCTGACACACAGTAGATGCTGAGTAAACAAAACCAGGCACGTGGATCACAGGACACATGAGAGACGGCCTGCCCCTTCCTCCCTGAGAAGGAGGAGGCTGTCAAACCTTTCTCCTGTATACATAATTTAAAACTCAGCACATCCACGGAGGTGTCCACAGCCCGGCTGGGCTGAGCCAGGATGGGAGAGAGCGCTGGGAGCCGCAGATAAGGGGCCGCTGCAGACAGCCTGTCGCTCAGCCCATTAGACGCTGCCTCAGCCCTCCCCACCCCTGCTCATTAATACACAGGGTGAATAGAACACTGAATTAAAATCAGCCGGGCCACAAACGGAGGATTGAAAGGTAACTGTCAACAGGAGGATTCGCTCCACAAAGGGACCGGCCTCACGCTCAGCAAGTGATGCTGGCCCGTGTCTCCACAGCTGCATTTTCCAGAGGTTGTGGGTGGGGGTTTTTCTTTTTCCTTTCTTTATCCTTTCTTGTTTTTGTTTTTTGTTTTTTAATAGCATTTATTACCATACTCTCGAAAGGCTTGTGTTCTCTCTGCTGCATACTCACACCCAAGTGTGTGTGTGTGTGTGTGTGTGTGTGTGTGTGTGTGTGTGTGTGTGTACATCTGTGTGGACGTGTGTGTGTTCTCTCTCCTGGGTGCTCACTTCTTTGAGTGTGCATGTGTTTGTGTGCACATGTGTGTGTGTGTGTGTTCTCTCTGCTGTATGCTCACTCTGTGTGTGTATATACATGTCTTTGTGTATGTGTCTACGTGTTTTCTCTAATGTGTACACACTCCTGTGGGCACACACACGTGTATGTGCATCAGCCTGTGACACCCTTCATTCACAGACACTGCGTTTGTCTGTTCCTGGTCTAACAGAAAATAAAAGATAAAGGGAGCCACCGCACAAGTGGATGCTGGGAAAGGATGTGTCATTGGAAGACTGGGCAGTGGCAGAGAGGGACCAGGAGGAGAAAGGGGGGCACAGAGTTGGGAGTCCACTCTGGCCTCTTAGTCAAGGACCAGTTGGTACGACACATATCCCCTCTAGCCTGGCCATACCCTCCTACTCAGGGAGCTATGAGGGCTCTGGATAGACAAAGAGGGACTAGGCATACACAGTGGCCCAATGGTCACCCAGAATTCTGCTGTGAGAACTTGTCCCTTGAGAACATGAAGCCAGCTCTCCACATTGCCAAGAACACAGCCCAACAAGACAAGCCTTTGGAAGAAGACATGTGTGAGACAAAATATCAGAAGAACACTTCCATGCCTTCAAGTAAGTCAACGAGACTTGAAAGAAAGAAACCCTCAGAAGGACAAGAAGCCAGGAGTCGAACTGGGAGAAACATTGGAGCCCGTTTTCAGGTTCCTAGCGGCTTTACCCAGCAGGTCTGCATAAAGAGGATGATTGGACCACAGGCCCAAGTACCAGGTGTCTGAGATGGTCTGCACTGGGCTGTGCCGGGGCGGGGGAAGTCCACTTTGCTCCATCCCTTGGCGTTCCTTTAAACCCTTTGGCTGAGTCAGTCAGGGCCCGATGGATTAGGATCCAGGCCCTCTCGAGGCTGGATACAGAGGCTATCCTGTATCTTCTATCTCTTTCTCTCTCTTCTATCCTTCTAACATTTCCTGCTGCTCCTACTCAAGAGTACTCTGGGGAAACATGGGGGTGAGGGATGCCCCCCCGACAGGGAAACCTGGGGGCGGGGTCTTGCTGCTACGAGCAAGTCAGCTTCCACTCTCCAAAAGTGCTCAGTTTCTCTCACCTGTGAAATGGGCCACTAGGGCCTCCTACTCATTCAAAACATCATTCTCAGCTACAAAGCAGGAGCTCATTGTGGAGAGGAACATGGATGGAAGGCAGGGAAACTGCCACCATTCACATGGCAGGGCAGCTGGAGCAGAGTCAGGATCCCACCACACACCAGTGAGGACTAGAGAGTGAGGACTAGAGAGTGAGGACTAGAGAGTGAGAACTAGAGAGTGAGGACTAGAGAGTGAGGACTAGAGAGTGAGGACTAGAGAGTGAGGACTAGAGAGAGAGGACTAGAGAGAGAGGACTAGAGAGAGTGAGGACTAGAGAGTGAGGACTAGAGAGAGAGGACTAGAGAGTGAGGACTAGAGAGAGTGAGGACTAGAGAGTGAGGACTAGAGAGTGAGGACTAGAGAGTGAGGACTAGAGAGTGAGGACTAGAGAGGGTGAGGACTAGAGAGAGTGAGGACTAGAGAGAGAGGACTAGAGAGAGTGAGGACTAGAGAGTGAGGACTAGGGGGAGTGAGGACTAGAGAGTGAGGACTAGAGAGTGAGGACTAGAGAGAGTGAGAACTAGAGAGAGTGAGGACTAGAGAGTGAGGACTAGAGAGTGAGGACTAGAGAGTGAGGACTAGAGAGAGTGAGGACTAGAGAGTGAGGACTAGAGAGTGAGGACTAGAGAGAGTGAGGACTAGAGAGTGAGGACTAGAGAGTGAGGACTAGAGAGTGAGGACTAGGGGGAGTGAGGACTAGAGAGTGAGGACTAGAGAGAGTGAGGACTAGAGAGTGAGGACTAGAGAGTGAGGACTAGAGACAGTGAGGACTAGAGAGTGAGGACTAGAGAGTGAGGACTAGAGAGTGAGGACTAGAGAGAGTGAGGACTAGAGAGTGAGGACTAGAGAGAGTGAGGACTAGAGAGTGAGGACTAGGGAGTGAGGACTAGAGAGAGAGGACTAGAGAGTGAGGACTAGAGAGTGAGGACTAGAGAGAGTGAGGACTAGAGAGTGAGGACTAGAGAGTGAGGACTAGAGAGTGAGGACTAGAGAGTGAGGACTAGGGGGAGTGAGGACTAGAGAGTGAGGACTAGAGAGTGAGGACTAGAGAGTGAGGACTAGAGAGAGTGAGGACTAGAGAGAGTGAGGACTAGAGAGAGTGAGGACTAGAGAGTGAGGACTAGAGAGAGTGAGGACTAGAGAGTGAGGACTAGAGAGAGTGAGGACTAGAGAGTGAGGACTAGAGAGTGAGGACTAGGGAGTGAGGACTAGAGAGAGTGAGGACTAGAGAGTTAGGACTAGAGAAAGTGAGGACTAGACAGTGAGGACTAGAGAGAGTGAGGACTAGAGAGAGTGAGGACTAGAGAGAGTGACGACTAGAGAGAGTGAGGACTAGAGAGAGTGAGGACTAGAGAGTGACGACTAGAGAGTGACGACTAGAGAGTGAGGACTAGAGAGTGAGGACTAGAGAGAGTGAGGACTAGAGAGTGAGGACTAGAGAGAGTGAGGACTAGAGAGTGAGGACTAGGGAGTGAGGACTAGAGAGAGTGAGGACTAGAGAGTGAGGACTAGAGAGTGAGGACTAGAGAGAGTGAGGACTAGAGAGAGTGAGGACTAGAGAGTGAGGACTAGAGAGTGAGGACTAGAGAGAGTGAGGACTAGAAAGTGAGGACTAGAGAGTGAGGACTAGAGAGTGAGGACTAGAGAGAGTGAGGACTAGACAGTGAGGACTAGAGAGAGTGAGGACTAGAGAGTGAGGACTAGAGAGTGAGGACTAGAGAGAGTGAGGACTAGAGAGTGAGGACTAGAGAGTGAGGACTAGAGAGTGAGGACTAGAGAGTGAGGACTAGGGGGAGTGAGGACTAGAGAGTGAGGACTAGAGAGAGTGAGGACTAGAGAGAGTGAGGACTAGAGAGTGAGGACTAGAGAGAGTGAGGACTAGAGAGTGAGGACTAGAGAGTGAGGACTAGAGAGTGAGGACTAGAGAGAGTGAGGACTAGAGAGTGAGGACTAGAGAGTGAGGACTAGAGAGTGAGGACTAGAGAGTGAGGACTAGAGAGTGAGGACTAGAGAGTGAGGACTAGAGAGTGAGGACTAGGTGGAATGGGCCATTTGTAAGTTGCCAGCAGAAACATCAGGCAGGAAAGCTGCTAACCAGCTCAGCCATTTCATGCCTGGGCATTCATCCCAAAGAAACAAAGACTTATGTTCCCATAAAAACCTGTACAAAGTGTTTATAGCAGTTTTATTCACAGAAGCCCAAACCTGGAGCCAACCCACATGCCTTTCAGCAGGTAAGCAGAGAGACAAATGGAGGCACAGGCATGCCAGGGAATACTACTCAGCCAGGATAAGGGACAGCTACTGATGAACACGACCAACCTGGAGATTCCAGAGAATTACACTGAGTCAAAAAGGCTCAAACTCCGGAAGGTTAGAGAGACCACTTCTGTCCATCTGCCTTTGCTAAAGTGGAAAATGACCTGAGCAGGGCCGATCCGAGGCTGCAGGGGCTTGGGCGGGCAAGTGGGTATACAAGGGAACACAGGCACCCTGTGCCAACGCAGATGTCTTGTGCCCTGACAGTGCTGGCTCTCACCCACCAGGGTTAGTCTCTAGTACCTTCCAGGGACCATCACTACAAACTCAGTCGGGCCTGCATGAGAACTCCATGTCCTTTCTAGGTGCTGTGTGTCCCCCCGGGATTCAGATGGGAGCTCGTTTACGAGTGACCACATACAGGACCGTCCCTGGCATGTAAATTGGTGCCTGCAGACAGGGCTCCGGGACCTCTTGGTCGCCCACTACTTCTACTTTTAAGACATGCCACCCCTGTGATTTCGTGACCTGTGGGTGAGGGTCCGTGGGTCTGCAGTATACACTGCTCATCACCAGCTTTGATTTCCCAGAACATCAGAGCCTCACATCCCCACATCTAGGATGATTATTTTCCCAGAAGCGTGAACACTTGGTGGCAGACATGCAGAGCGCATCCTCATCCCAGAAGGCTCTGGAGTCAGATGGTCTGGTTTTGGCTCTGCCCTATCCTTGCTTTGGAATCCTGCCGACATGGCTTCCCTTACTGCCCCAAGCCTCAGTTTCCCCACTTTGAAATAAGAAGGATCACACTCTCTATCCAGAGCTTGCCCTGGGCTTTTCCTGTGTCATAACCTTATCAAAGTGTCCTCTTAAGCAGGGCCTCCAGTGCACAGGATGCCTGGGACTGGGGGTGCTGGCATGGTGGGTCTTGTTCTCCACTCACGGGCCCATCTGATAATTTGTTGAGCCATGATCGTGACACCTTCAACCTGGGCTCAAGGTGTCCCAGAAGTACCCAAGAAGAATGTAGCCTGGAGGGAGGCAATCACAGCAAGGGCCAAATTCTAGATATGGTAGCCTTGGGGAAAATCCTGGGACCCTTTCTCATTCCGCTTAACATGGCTAAGGGTGACTCTTACCAGGCATGGCTTAATTGACATTGGATGCCTACATGGGTGGGTGGATGGATGCATGCATGAATGGATACATGGATACATGGATGGTTGGGTAAATGTGTAGATGCATATATAGATGGGCAGATAGACAATGCATGCACTGGATAGGTGCATGGATGGACAGGTAGATGTTTGGATCGGCATGTACATGCATAGATGCATAAATAGGTGGATGGTGAGTGTGTGGATAGAGGCTTGGTTGGATGGATGCATGAGCTGATGGTTAGGATGAATGAACACATAATTGGGTGTTTAGTTACATAGATGCATGAATGGGTGGATGCATGGATGCATGGGTGCCTGCATGGATGGATGCATGGATGGATGGATGGATGGATGGATGGATGGATGGATGGATGGATGATTGGATGGATGGATGATTGGATGGATGGAAAACTTGGTGGATGAATGTATAATAGGTGTACTGCTCAATTCCATTATTAAATTAATTGAATTAACAATTTTTAGAGCATGAGGAAAGCAAACCCCCAGTATATCTGTAAGAATGTTTCCAGAGAACAGCAAGGGAAGACACCTACCCTGAGTGGGTCGTGACATCCCGTTGGTAGAGGCTCCACACTGAAAGAGAAGAGGGTGAGCCGAACGCCCCTCTATCTGCTTCCTCACCCGCTGAGATGTGAACAGTAGCTTCTCAGCCTTTCTCACCACGAGAGGCTGCACACTCACATGTGAGCGGAGATAAACTCTTCCTCCCTTAAAGGGCTTCTCATCAGGGTATTTTATCACAGCAATGGGGGGAATAAACTGAGACAGTGAACTAGTAATGAATCTGCTGTCAGGGGCCTCCAGAACTTTGGCTTTGAGTCCCCAGATCTCGTGGCTCCTCTTGGTCTCCAGAATCCCTTTCCCTGTGAAATCCCCTCTGCTGGGAAGTACAGTAAGCAGGTAGGAGCATGTTCATGGAGAGCTGTGGAAGACCCCACATCAACCCCTGCCCCCTTGAAGAACCCACAGCACACATTGCCCTGCAATGGAACCCCTCACAGGATCTGTAGGATCCAGGACAAAAAATAAAAGCAAGCAGCCCTTCTGCACCATCAGCCCCCAAGACTGGAGAAAGCCAGATTGTGGAAGCAGGACCTGGAGCAGAAAATCTGCTCCTCCAGCCACTGTACCCACCAGCAGGGGGAACACTTGGGGTTCTAGAGAGTGTCCACAACTACAGGACTCAGGAAAGTGACGGCATAGGAGTGAGCCTGCCATGGCAGTAGCCAGCTTCCAGCATCCGTGACTGATGAGAAGGGGAAAACCATTCACCGTGTGAAAAGTTCAGCCCTCCACCCATCAGGTCACAGGATCACCTGAGAGAACCATTCTCCAAGCACCAGATGCTCTGCTGGAGAGACTTGTCGTACTCAAAGCCATTCCATCCCAAATTCCCCAGCCCCTCCACCCAACCCTTCCAGAGGAATGCCACAGAAAACCCTTCTCTAGTGTCCTCCAGCAGGGGCCCCAGGGTACCGCTCTCAGGATAACGGGATAATCCCTAAGTGTGAACAGCAGTAGGGAAAGTGGGTGAAGAGCCCAGAGGAGAATCTCCGACTGTCAACTGGTGGTCTATTTCCCCGACACCATTTGCTTGTACACAGATAAGGAGTTATCTTAAATGGCCATGTCTTTCTCAATTTGTCCTTAACAGTCAATCCCACTTTCTTTCCATGATAGTATCTCGGCAGGATGAGAAATGCATTCAGTAATCCCCTGGGATCTTCATATATCAATATCAAATGGTCTGAAATTGACCTGGTATAAAATCCAGTCCTTCAGCTGGCAAGAGGCAAAATCAGAACGAAGTGAATTCTCGTGCTCACCGTGCTTGGCAGAGGTTGGGGGTCCTAGCACCAAAGCCTGTGTTTGTCTGGGGCCTTCATGAGAACAGAGCCTCATGCTCCCTCTGAAGATGAGTCCTTCTGGATCCAGCTGATGGTGGGCTCCACAGGGGGCTGGGCACAGCAGGGGAAGCTCTGAGAAGCCACACTTCGCACCCGAGGTCCAGGGGCAGAGCTTGGACTTGCAGACATCCCTCATAGGACCTCCCTGCCATCTAGAACACACCTTCCAGACTTTCCTGCCAGCTTGGCTGGTAGTGACTCGGAAAGGGTCCTGCCTGCTGGAGCTCAAGGGGGTGGCAGTTTTCTTCTGCTTCCATTCCCAAGTCTCCGGGGTTTACCTGGCTCACAGTTATGAGAGAAGCAATGACCAAAGCCTATTTCATTTCATCCCCCAGAACAACCTTCATCTGAGATGATGGAAAAAACGAAAGCCTGGGGAACTGGAGGAACTTCCCAAAGCTATGTGTGGCACAGCTGGAGGTCAAGCTTCCAAACCCAGACAGTCTGCTCTGGTCCACTCAGTCTAATCAGCAGGCACTTAAGCAGAGTCTGACAGGAGACAGGAGAAGGAGACAGAGGAGGAGAAATGGGAGCAGGAGGGAGGAAGAGGAGGAAGATGGAGAAAGAGTGGGATCCTGAAGAAGGCCCAAGCATATTGGGTACTTTGGGGACAGAGAGAAGAAGGTGAAGTCCTGGGAAGGGGGCCCAGTCAGGCTTCCTGCAGGCAGGCTAGCCAGCCTGAGGAGCAGGAGCCATGGGCTTGGTTCTGCTGGGCTCCTCTTGGCTGCTCCTTCCTGCCAGGTGGGAAGCACAGTAGGACCACTCAGGTGGGGAGAATGTGGGGACCTGCTCTATAGAAGAGGCAGGTCAGGAATCGGGAAATGGTCCTCCCCAAAGGAACTCAGGAACAGCCACCTCTGTCTCCGAGATGAGGCTGGAGACAAACTCCGCCAGCATCCTTGAGCACATGGCCTCCCATCTCCAATCCTCACAGGTCAGGACCTGGAAGACAGGTGACAAGAATGGCCTTGGGTGGTTAGGAACTCAATGAGCCATGGGTTTCCCACACCTGTCAGTAGCTCACAGAGCAGGGCCTGTCCTCATCCTAGAAAGATGCTTACAGGTCAGAGGCAGCAGGGGGTTCACTGGTGAGTCCCCAGTGCCTGGGGCATAATCGCCTCATGGATGGATGGATGGACAGACAGACCAGATCGATACAGCTCATCCCTTCCCAGGGGAACAAGTTTCCTGCAGTTCCAGCCAGGTTCTCAGCCTGAAGCTGCCCAGCTCCTTTCATACAAATCACTGTGTGTCTCCCAATCCCCGTGATCTCCAATGTGGGAGGAGCTAGGCCTAGGTGTCCACCATCAGAAGAGCTGAGAAACTGTGAGGATCAAAGGGGCCCCACCCCGAACTGCTGGAGGAGGCAGAAGGAAGCAGGTCCCACAGGACGGCATGGGCGGGCCAGGCTGGCGGGGAAAGAGCCGGGCTGTGGCAGCTCTTATCAGGCAGACACTGTCAGAACCAAGGAGGACCTCACTGGGCATTGGCACCGGGGTGAGAAACCTGTCAGGGTTTACCAGGGTGTCACAGCAGTCCACCTGACCAGAGACTTCTCCTCACGAGAAACTAAGACACAGAGTTAAGGAGCCTTTCAAACTGCCAAAGGCAGACCCAGGATTTGAACCCGGGCACTTCCCTTTGCCCACCATGCTGCACACATGTAGTTCACGAGGTGAGGCCATGGGTACAAGCAGAGCCTCCCCCTCTGAAGGGCCACCACCCAGAAAAGCCGGCACTGGGTACGGTTCTGTGAGTAGGTCGCTGTCTTGCGGTTGATCAGACGTTCACAGGAAGGGGAAGAACAGGGGCTGAGGCTAGAGATGCATGCAAGGCTTCCTGGAGTCGTCACCATGGAAGGCCCAAGCCAACAGTAATAATGGTTGTGTTTACCAGAAGGTTCCCAGGAAATGGGTGAGCTGACCCCAAAACAATGTTTTCTAAGATCTTCAATTGCTGGCCAAACTACCCAAAGCACAGTGCTCTGCCTCTCACCAGCCTCACTGGCCTTCTTCCCGCATTCAGAACGCTCTTGGATCTGGCTGCCCCAGGACCCTTACACATGCTGTTCTCCCTTCCTCACCTTTCATATAACCAGCTTCCTCTCATCTTTGGATTTCAAACCAAAAATCTTCAAACCAAAAACCTTCCCTGCTCATCCCTCTGGTGCAAAATAGTCACCTCCCAGTTCTTCGGATTTCCTAGGAGGAAGATAAAATTTTTACCTGTGCATACATCTGTTTCTTGGCTTGTTTGATCCATCTTTCCCTCAATATTGTGGGTGCCGTAGGGGAAAGGTTAAGTTCCAGGAACACAGTATAGACCTGGATGGGTAGATAGATGGGTGGATGGGTGGGTGGGTGAATAGATGGGTAGATAGATGGGTGGGTGGGTGGGTGGGTGGGTGGATGGGTGGATGAATAGATGGGTGGGTGGGTTGATGGATGGGTAAGTGAATGGGTGGATGGATGGGTGGATGGATGGATGGGTGGATGGATGGATGGATGGATGGATGGATGGATGGATGGATGGGTGGATGGATGTGTGGATGGATGGATGGATGGATGAATAACTACTGCAATCAGAAACCACCTTTAGGCAGAGGACTTGAACATACAACTTTCTTTGTGTGGTTATGAGAAATGGAGTCTGGTAGCATGAGGTAGGAAGTACAGGGTCGTGACGATTATTGTCTGCTCTATGACGGAGTGAGTTTGGGATGACTTCCCAGAGATGAATCCCTGTTGAACCTGAATGTGACTAGGAGTCAACTGGGCTGAGGGAACAGTATCCACAGGATGGGCTCTTCCATGAGGGGTATTTTACCAGGAGTAGCCCTTGTAGCAATACCTCTGTGATGGGAAGGTGGACATTTAAAATGAAGATAGCAAGAGCTAGAGACATGGTTCAATGGTTAAAAACACTAGCTGTTCTTCCAAAGGACCAGGGTCTGGTTTTCAGCACCTACCTGGTGGCTCACAACAGTCTCACCCCGATCCTAGGAGATCTCATGCCCTCTACTGGCCTTCAGGGGCACCAGGCATTGGTGCAGTATGTAGACAAATGTATGGGCAAAATGCCCATATACATAAAGTAAAAATAAATAAATCTTTTTTAAAAATAATAAAATAAATGCCGATCCCCAGGCTCCAACTCTCTGAGACGGAATGTTTAAGGGCCTTCAGAACATCTTTCTGCATTCTCACCTGCTATTCTAGCAAACTCTGAACCCAAAACATTGTCTTTTTTGGTTACTCAGGACCCAGGAGTCCGACCGAGCCAGAGAGCAAGCCACCAACAAGCTGCCCACACCTCAGCCCTCAGCACAAGCTTGCCCACGGTCCTTGGGGCGTGGGTCAGCCTAGCCCAGCCCAGCCCTTCCTCCTAGGCCCAAAAGATCTCTCTCCCCTCTCTCTCTCTCTCTCTCTCTCTCTCTCTCTCTCTCTCTCTCTCTCTCTCTCTCTCCCCCTGCACAGTTCCAAAGAACTTGGGCTGACCCCATCCTTACAGCTCTGCTGAGTCATGGTGACCCTGTTCTTCATGGGCTGCTGAGGAGTCATGGACAGAAACCCATAAACTCAGTCCAAGCATCATTCGTGGGAGATGGATGAGCATTCTTTTTTTTTAAAGAGAGAGAGAGAGAGAGAAATCTTTTTGACTGACTTGGTTTCTGCCTCTCGATTCCACCTGTTGCCATGTGACAGAGACAATCATCCAGCTGTCAGCACAAGGTCATCAGCTTCACAGCTACACATCTTCATCTTTGCTGAACGTGCTGGCCTTCCCATTGAGAGGCTGGGAGCTCCCTGGTTCCATCTGCGCACCACACAGGGGCAGACATCCCACGCCTCTTCTTCCAGGCAGTTCTCCAGTATCCCAGAGTGGAGAATCTGGTGAGCTGAACGACTGAGTCCGTGAGAAGCTGGAGCAGAAGGAAGAATCTGGAGTCTTGTGGGAAGCCGGTGGGGAGGGTCAAAGTTCCACCCAGAGCCTCAGTTTCCACCTCTGTAGAATGGGAGCCCACTCTGATCCTGTCTTACAAAATGAGGTCCATGTAACTTGATGCCTTGGAGCCTTATCCAGGAGCCCTCCTCAGGTGCCACTGTAGCTTCCTGGAGCCCCTGATGAGGGACCTGACCTCTGCCTGTTGGACACAGAGTGAGGCAGACACAAGGTGCACCTGACTGGTGAGGTCAGATATCAGAACTGTGGCAGCCTCTGCCTTCCTCTCCGTGGGGGTCTGAGGTCAACCTTCCCGGGACACAGAGAGAGGCCTCCATCCACAGAAACTGCTCAAGCTAATCCCTGGCTGCGGCTGCTGCTTCATGGTAATAAGTTGCAAGTCTCGGGGCTGTTTGTTTCCAGTTACAGACAACTGACACACAGAGAGGCCTGGAGAGAAACACACCGAAATACGATAATCACTCCCTGGTGTTTACTGCTCCTGGGTGCCAGCCAGACTCTGCTCATGGCTCCCATTCATCCCCTGGGCACACACCAACACAAAGCTGCTTGAACAGATGAGCAGTGGGAGCTCAGAGACAGGGAGCTACTTGCCCAAGGGCACACAGCCTGAAAGCAACTTAGGCAGTTCTGTCAGGCTCTGAATTCCTGCACACCCTGCATTCCAGGCATGGATATGGATTTTTTCCCCCCCTGTCATTAGTGTTACCGCCTAATGGTAACACTATGTTTTCCCCAGTGGGGAAGACCCAAATGTCTGTGTGTCCGCCCTCCTCCAGGGTAAGTCGCATCCCGGACTTCCTGGAAGGCAGCAAGGAACCACGTACAGGAGAAAAGCCCAGAACCCTGGAGGGAACTCGGGAACCTAGCAGGGACAGCTGGGCTGCTGTCTGCCGGAGATGCAGGGGTTAAAGGGAAAGGCTGGCTTGAAGAAATTCTCTAAGCTGGTGTTAGAGCACGAGAGAAGGCAAAATGCTTGTAAATTCCACCCGGGGAATTGGGCCCCGAATCGGCTCACCTTTCGTGGACACCCCCGCCGCCCCCGCCCCGCCTGAGAGGACAGCTGACCTTTGGAGGGAAATAATGAAAAGAAGAAATTCCTTGGAGAAAATAATGTGTCCGGGCCTCAGTAATGAGATCGGCTCCTTTCATGTTGCCATGACGACGGCAGTCATCTTATAATACAAACCCATGAATGGTCGGGCGGGCAGCCTCGCAGCCGAGGGGCCAGGGAGGGGGTTAGCCTCTTGCAGGCTGGGGTCAGGGGCCACTGGGCCTCATTTCCCCGAGATGCAGCCTGGCTCCGGGGTCTCCAGGGCTGGGGGGCTCGGGCCTAGCCTGCGGCTCGCACCACACAGCCCGGGTCCACAGGAACTTTGCGGCCTGATGTTGGAGGCACCTTCGCGCCTGAGCCTGTGGGGTTACTCGGCAGCTGACCCACAAGGAGTGGATGGGAGCTCCACTGTCAGATCAGGAAACTGAGGCACGGGTGGCAGAATGGCCTCCTCCTGGTCTGGTTCTTAGGCCACAGCTGTGTGTGGCCCAGGCCACTGGCAGGCTCAGACTAGGCTCTCTCCAGGCAACAGGGAGGCCGAAGAGGGAGAAGTTAGAGACTAAAATGATGCTCTTCTCAGACGGACAGAGTGTGAGGAGGCTGGCCTGTGTGAGGAGAACACACTGTGCTGGGCTAGCCTGGACTGCCTGTGTGAGAACGCACTGTGCTGGGCTAGCCTGGTGGCAGGGCACTGCCTGCCACTCATAAGGCCCTGGGTTCCATTGCCCAGAGCCTCTGTGTGATTGACACCTTCCAAGTCACAGGCTGCTGTTTGTCAATTGGATGGGGCTGGAGGGGTAGCTCAGTGGTCGCAGAGCTTTTCATGAAAAAGCCAGGTTGGGTCCCCAGAACCCACACAGGGCCCAACGCAGTAGAGCAAGGGTTTGCCAGCCCATGGCTCTTGCTGGGGGGGTGGGGACAGAGACAGGAGGGTCCCTGGAAGTTCTCTGACCAGCTTGCTTGGAACACACACAACACACAAGAGACCCCTACTCAAATAAGGTGGAAAGTGAGGACGGACAGCTGAGGTTGTCCACTGACCTCCACACACATGGCCCAGCACACAGGCGCATGCATGAACTCATACACAGATACATACGTATACACACAACTGTTTAAAGTGTGTGCGTGTGTGAGCATGTGGGTAACTGCACAGGGGAAGCCTCTGTTAGAAGCCTCAGCATCACGGTGCCCACACCCCTGCACGGCCCTGGACTCTGCATGGGGCAGTGCCCTTCCTCCAGGGTTGAGGGTGCTCTGCCTAGACGGGTTATAGCAGCTTAAGGACACTGCGAGAGATCGGGCTTCCTCTAAGGGGCCTTGACGGAGACCGCGAGGATCAAAGTGGCGGTCACGGGACACACAGGTGAGGCAAGAAGACTTCGGGAGAAAGGGACAGAGAGGGGGATGCCGGAAGGAGGTGAAGGATGGCATCAGGAGAGGAAAGAGGAGGAGAAGCTTGGTGAGAGGAGAGGGTGCCTGGAAGGTGGATTCAAGGGGCGGCCTGAGGCTTCAGAGCTGGGCACCTGGGGAACGGCCACCTACTGCATGGCCTTTGGGAAAACACGGTCCCACTGGATGCCTTATCCATAGAGATTCTCCCATGAGGTCCTGGGAGCAAGAGAGGAGAGGGCTGCCGTGGGGCCACCCCTCACATGGTGGAGAGGGAGAGCCAGGGCTGAGGTGGGGCCACCCCTCACATGGTGGAGAGGGAGAGGCAGGGCTGCGGTTGGGGCCACCCCTCAGATATGGAAGACGCAGCCCCCACCCCTGTACAGCTTTGTAGCTCTCTGTCTCCTTCTTATCCTCGGAAGCCACGGGCTGTGGGAACCACTCTGTTCCAACAGAGACCCCCAGACAGAGACACAGTGATGGCATCCCTTAAAATAACAGTGTGGCTTGGCTTTTTATAGGTCTTTGTCTGATGGGACAAACTGTAGGGATTTCTGCCTGCAGAAAAATCTGGATAGGCCAGCGGGCACGTAGTGTCCACAGGGGAGCTGGGCACGGTTCGGCATTTGCAGGGAGGCCTGTCTCAGCTGTGTCCCTTCCTCTTGTCTTCTGGGGAAAGGGCTCAATGACTCAGTGCTGCCTGGACCAGCCCTGCTGAGCATCATCCCATGTGGCTCCTCGTTGAAGCCTCAGGACGTGGGCCATCTCCCTTTCACAAGTGAGGAAATGGAATCAGAGAGGTCAAGCACTGAGCCCAAGGTCACCCCGATTGTGAGGAGCCTGACTGGGAGTGTGGGAGGCTGGGTTCCTAACACTATGGGGACAGGACGGGTGGACGCTACACCTGGTTGTGGGAGTCCTGAGGCCCCGGTGTCTGTGCCCTTTGACCTGTAGCATTGGAAGTCCTAAGGGGGTGAGACAGTCTCACCCGGGGCTAAAGAGGAGCAAGGATCACATAGGGAACATGAGAGTCGGGATCAGCTAGAGTTCTGCAGGGGAGTCCCACCCCAGTCCACAGCTCCTGAGAAATACCCCAAGCAGAGGAAAATGTCAGTCCGGGGCAGCGAACAAGATGACAGATGTCTCTCTTTTCCCCTGTGTGTCTGTGCTGCCGTAGACGGAGCTGCTTCCTCCGCTAAGAGCAGAGCCGCCCCAGCTCTAGCCTAGGTGATCACCGTGACCTCGGGGGTCCGTGCTCCGTGGACACGGACACACGAGGAGCGGTCATTCGGCTTCCTCTGATTCTAAGCACAATGGTGCCGTGACCACCTGGTGAGGCTGAGCCGGTCCTGCGGCCAGCTGCACAGACCAGGAAACTTGTCCAAGGACCACTTGTCGGGGGTCCAAGAGGCAGAAGCCAGTCTCCGGTCTCACGGCGGCTCCAGCCTCCGGCTGCCAGTCCGTGTGTGAAGTCCTTGCTCGCCCGCAGGCTGCTGTAGGAACAGCCTTGGTGACCCTGTCACCTCCCTGGTGATCATCCTCTCTGCCTGGGACTGGATGGTGTCACACAAACATCTGAGGGTTGCCCCAACCCCCTCAGCCTTCCAGTTCCTGAGAAGCCCGTGGTGCTGAGCACATCTGGCTAGTTGGCCAGAGCTGTAGCCAACATCTGGGAAGAGGTGGGAGGGATGGGAGGAGGGAGGGAAGAAGGGAGGGAGGGAGGGAGGAACCTGGGGCTCCCGGAGTCTGATGGACAGGACCCTGGACCTGCTCCAGATGGCCAGGTGAGAGCCGTAGCTTCGGGTCCTAAAAGTATGTGTTCGTGCATGCAGGTGTGCATGGTGTGTGTGTGTGTGTGTGTGTGTGTGTGTGTGTGTGTGTGTGTGTGTACGCATGTGTGTGTTGTGTTGTTGGAGAAGGGGCGTGTATGCATGTGTGGTGTATGTGCAGGTGTGTCCTGTCTGCATGGGTGCCTGCCTGTCTTCATCTATCTGTGCAGAACTGAATGAACAGTGACCGGTGACGGAGCTGCTCCCTGACCACATGACCCTGGGCCAGGTCACACGACTCTCTGACCTGTTTCTTGCTATGGCTCTGCTGAGACAGTCTGGGCACACCAGCCCGCCAAAGCTGAACAGCCGGTCTTCCCGCGCCCGGCATCTCTGGTGCCTCACAGACCCTGGTAGAGGCCTGTCTGCACACCCACCCGTCCTGGGACAGGCTGCTGCAGGAATGTGGGATTCTGTCTTCTCCCAGACAGCATCAGCCATTCAGGGCCCTTTTCCCTCTGGCTTGCAGCCAGACTTAAGAGTTTTACAAAAATTCCCAAGACCTTTAGCCGCCTTGCGTTGAGAAGACAGGGCTGTCGACGAGGAGAAGTGAATGGCTGGCTGCTGGAGGCAGGAAGCAAACGCAAACTCCTGTCCCAGCCCGGGGAGGTGCAGCCGGGGCTGCAGAGGGGCCAGGACATTTCCCTTAGAGTTAAACCTGATGCATTTTGGCAAGGGCCCTGCAGGCACCTCTGCCTCAGAAACCAGAAGAATGGGCAGTAGGTGCTGGGTGGGGGAGGGAGGTAAGGCCCTCGACGGGACTGTGTCCTCTGCACCACGGCCCAGGGAGCTGGGTCCCTCCTGGCAGGTCCACTACTTAGGTTCAGACTCCAGCCCTGTCCTGTATTTCCTGGGTGTCCTCCAGAGCCTCTTGGCCTTATCTCTCTGAGCCTCAACCCTCTCCACTTTAACAGACGAATTAGACAGCGCCACTAAAGAGCTGCCTCTGGGGACACACAGGACAGTGTCCGTGAACTTATCCAGGTCTCCGTCCACAACCAGGCAGGGAGGGCCAAACGTGCTGGAGAGGCAGGGATGACAGGGGCGACCCCCAGGCCCCAGAGTGAAGCTCCCAGACTGCTCAGCCTTCTCAGAGCTGCTCTGCTTTGGCCCCTCCCCCCAACCCCCCACCCACCCCCACCCCACCCCACCCCACCCCACCCCACCCCACCCCACCCCCTGGCAGGAGTTGTGTGCCCTCTGAGGCTTCAGACAAACCGTCAAACATCTCTGGACCCTACGGTGGCATAAGATGGCTCAACTCTTGTCCTTTTGTCGCTGGGACAAAGTCTCTTATGTGAACAACCTAAAGATTCTTTTGGCTCAGGTTTCAGTTCAAAGCATGCAGCTATGAAGTGGGGGGAAGAGAGAGGGAGGGAGAGGGAGAGAGAGACAGAGAAAGAGAGAGGAAGAGGGGGAGAGAGGGGGGAGAAGAGGAAGGAGAGAGAGGGGGTTGGAGAAAGAAAGAGAGAGGAAGAGGGAGGAGGGAGACAGGGAGGGAGGGAGGACATGCTGTGCAAGCTCTCTCGTATGTTTCTTTATTCCAGCTTAGGCCGGTAGCCTATGGATGGTGCCGCCCACACTCAGGCAGGTCTTCCTTCCCTCACTGGACCCGTCAGGACACACCCTCACTGAGGACACTTAGCCAAGTGTCTGGACCAGACTTCTCACCCCATTAGGCTGACCGTCAAGGTTGACCAATTACAAGCAGCAGTGTGCTAGTCTGTTGCCTGTTGCTACAACAAAATACCCAAGACTGGTTTATTTATAAAGAATAGAGGTTTGCTTGACTCATGGTTCTGGAGGCTGGGAGGTCCCAAACATCACACTGGGTCCTGTGTCTGTGGAGGCTCTGTGCTGTGTCCCAGCATAGCGGCGGCTGTCCCATTCCAAGAGAGGCAGGGCAAGTGACAACCTCAAGCCTCTCTTCCTGGTCTTATATGCCCCTAACCATCATGGATCCTCTGGACCTCACCCCACCTCCCAAAGGCCCCACTGCAGACACTATCAGCATATGAACTGGATGTTAGGACACCAACCTGTGAACTTTGGGGGCCACATTCAGTTACAGCAAGGACTTTTAATCCTGAGGTCTGAGAAGCCTGGAAACACGGCACACAACAGCGGTACAACAAAACGTGTTCTGAAAATTCTCAAATGTGGTTTCCACCTTTCAGACACCACTGTCACTTCTAAACTGGGTGTCAAAGCCTGCCTCTGAGGCTGGGTGTCGGGGTCCTGCCTCTGAGGCTGGGTGTCCAGGCCTGCCTCTGAGGCTAAGGCTGGGTATCGGGGTCCTGACTCTGAGGCTAGGTGTTGAGGTCCTGCCACTGAGGCTGGGTGTCGGGGTCTTGCCTCTGAGGCTGAGGCTGGGTGTCGGGGTCTTGCCTCTGAGGCTGGGGTCTTTTATTTTATTAGTGAGCTTGTACCACTTTACATTTTAAAATTGGCATTGGACCTCTCCTGACCCAAGGGTTGACATTAGGAGCAAGCTGAGGAAGGCCCATGCCTACTCAGGGGAAATGCACATGATTAGCCCCTCAACTGTCATGGGGAGAACATATTCGAACAAGGCTTGGGGTGCCCTCAGACAAGCAACTGCATGCAGAGAGACCCCAGGGAGCTCCAGTGTTAAGTCCAATAGCATGGCTATCACCACTGCTTGGGGAAGCCATGCTTTGCAGGACAGTGGCTATGGGTATGTCTGTGCCCACCTTGCCATGGGTATGTGTCTGAACCGCAAGCATGTACACCAGGAAAATACCCCAGAAGTAATCACAGCATAAAGTCCAGGAAGGGCCCTGGGCAGGTTTCTAGTTCTGCCTGTTTGCAGACGCCAGTGTGTGGAGAGGGAAAGGTTCCCACCCTCACTGACTGGCTGATGTCTGAGTGTGGGACTTCTATGCACCCTCTCTACCTGCCACAGACAGAGGAGACTCCGGCACTGGAGACAGGACGCTCACAGGGGGACCTGGGGTCTGATCGAAAGTCCTTGGACCTCAGTGCTGTGGCTCCGCTGCCTGGGCTTGGAGACACGGGACAGCAGAAGGGAAGAAATCAGACAGCCTCACAGCACTTGGCAGCACCTCCCCCACGTGTGACGACAGTGTGAATGTAGAGACTGAGGCAACAGCTGGGCCCTACCCCGGTCCAGATGTGGGGAAGACAGTTTCTCCCAAAATACCCTTGGCTGTGAAGTCAGAATCCTCCTGGTGTAAACAAAGAGGCTGCTCCTGTCTCTGTCTGACTGTCGCCCAAGCTCCTGGAGCCTCAACCCCTTCCTCTGTTCTCTCCTCGCTCCCTCGGGAAGGAGGAGCCTGTGAAACACAAGCGTGTGCCTCTGTACAAGGCCCCGCTGCTCTGGATGGGGCAGGGACAGGGACTCCTGAGGTTGCTGCTCATCCCCTTCTCTGCCTTCCTCCAGCTCTGCCTCCACCTCCCGGCTGATTGTCAGCTGCCCAGCTGGGTGTCTGGTTCCTATGGTCGCTGTTCCACCTGTAAGGTCACTCCAAGGAATCACAAGACACCAAGAAACAAGGAATGGTCTAGAATCACAGGACTGGCCTAAGGCCAACTTTGGTTGGGAAATTGAAGCCCCGGGACAGGAATGCGATCCACCTAAAGCTTGTGATAGGTTGGTAGGATGTGCACCACGCCTGCCTAAGCAGGTCTCTTTGTGATTCGCTCTGGCCCACTGAGGAGTGAGAGGGGACTCTGGGTCCCATGGGTCCCAGAAAGAGGCGAAGTTCCCCCAGGATCCCAGCTCTATGACCCTTGTGTCAAGCACAACAAGGTCTGGAAGCAGCTACAGGGATGTGGGAGTTAGCAGGCACAGGACAGCACCGTCAACAGGGTGACTCTTGAGACAAACTGGCCCTGGATGAGTGCTGCCACAAGGCAGGATTAAGACTCAGCCCAGAGTGAGCCAGGGTTTTCATAAATCCTACACAGCCAGTTGGAGCCAGAGAGGACCAGGGAAGTTGGAGACACCTTGATGAGTTTCCCACACAGGGGAGCCGCCCCAGAGGGAGAGGCAGAGCAGCTGCTAAAACAAAACTAAACAAAAGCCCCATCTGACTTAAAGGTGGGAAGTGAGTGGATTCGGTATGGGGCGTGGCCCAGCATCACCCTGGCAACCCTGGACAACAACCTCCTAAACAGCAGTTGGCCCCTCAGGGAGGGGAGGCGGGAGGAGTCCTCTCTTGTCCCTGGGATTGGGGTACCTGGCCAAATCCAACAGGTTTGAGAAGCCAGAAACCAGAGTGACGTCGGCCGGGAGTGAGGACACCTGAGACAAATGGGCTCGGAGCCATTGAGCTCAGGGCAGGCTGAGGGAGGGGACCCTGGCCAGCTCCCAGCCCAGTCACCAACACCTAGCTCTGGGAGGAGCCCGAACAGTCGGTAAGGAGCGATCTAGAATCTGTTTGCATGCTTCCAACGCGCTTTCAGCGACAGGGAGCCCACTCTTCATTTTAGGTGCAAAGTAAGCTCTCTCCAGAGCATGGTATTTCCTCGACTCCTGGGTCCCAGGCTGAAAAGAACCAGTTGCCACCATTCAATTCCTTGACTTGCGCTGGCTTTGGGAAAAAAAGAAAAGTTTCCCGAAAGTCATTTGTGTGTTCTCACTGCCCCTTCCTGGTCCCCAGCCTCCGGCCTGCCTGGCACAGATGTCCACTGGGTGAGAGGATAGCTGAGGTGAGCACACATGTCTCCTTGGTGTCTCAGTCCAAGGTCGCTGAAGACCGGTCCAAAGTAAGACAAGGCAGAAAATGCAGCAGGTTTCACAAAGCCAGACACACAGCCGTGCAAGGTGACCAAGCAGACCCTGGAGATCAGGGCAGACAGACAACCAGGCTGCAGCTGAGGATGACCCAGGTAGCAGCATGGCAAAACCAGAACTCCGGTCCCTCCTCCGTACCCTTCTTCCTCTTCCCCATACCCCACGGAGACCTACAAGGCAGGAAGACTCTGAACTTGGGGGAAGAGCCCCTGGGGCAGCTGATGAGGCAGGTCTAGGCCGAGGTCTAGATACGGGAGGGAGGAGCCCATCTCCCTCTCGCTGGGGTGGTAGATCTCAACAGGTCACAGCGGTGGCTACAGTTCAGTCATGTTCTCATTTCCTTACGTTGGAGCCTCCGGTGAGTGAGTGAACCTCTGTCCGCCCCTTCTTCCCTACCTGCAAAATGCTCGTGGTAAGAGCAGATGCCCCCACGGGGCCAGGACAGGACGCCATGCATGAGAAGCACCTGCTTTGCCAGGCCGTGTGCAGACACACTGAGGGGAACGCACATGTCAATCAAATCAGTGCACACTACCCTCCCGCCCGCTTGCTCTGAAGCCACACTGGACACAACAGCCCTGAGGTAAGACAGACCCTCCAAGTCCTGCTGTGTCCTCCAGGAAGGAGGGCACAGACCACAGAAGCAGCGTGTGGTGGTGCAGTGTGTGTTGTGTGTGTGTGTTGTGTGTATGTGTGTGTGGTGTGTGTGTGTGTGTGTGGTGTGTGTGTGTGTGTGTGGTGTGTATGTGTATATGTGTGTATGTGTGTGCTGTGTGTGTATGTGTGTATGTGTGTTGTGTGGGTGGTGTGTGTGCGGTGTATGTGTTGTATGTGTGTGTTGTGTGTGTATGTGTGTTGTGTGTGTGTTGTGTATGTGTTGTGTGTATGTATGTGTGCGTATGTATGTGTTGTGTGTGTGGTGTGTGTGTGGTGTGCGTTGTATGTGTGTATGTGTGTGGTGTGTGTGTGGTGTGTGTGTGGTGTGCGTTGTATGTGTGTATGTGTGTGGTGTGTGTGTGTATATGTGTGTGTGTTGTGTGTGGTGTGTATGTGGTGTATGTGTGTGTGTGTGGTGTGTGGTGTGTGTGTGTATGTATATGTGTGTGTGTGGTATGAGTGTGTATGTGTGTGTGTGTTGTGTTTGTGTATGTGTGGTGTTTGTGTGTGGTGTGTGTGTGGTGTGTGTGATGTGTGTGTGTATGTGTATGTGTGGTGTGTGTGTGTGTATATGTGTCTGTGTGTGTGTGTGTGGTATGTGTATGTATATATATGTGTGTGTGTGTGGTATGTGTGTGTATTGTGGTATTTGTGTGGTGTGTGTGTGTGTGTGTGTGTGTGTGTAGGCTCACATTTGTCACAGGTCAAGAACTGACAGAACTAAGAAATAAAGCGGACCCGCTCTGCACTTGCCTCTGGTTTTCCCACCTCCGCCTGTACCCAGATCCTCCTTCCTGCCACCCACAAGGTGTCATCATCTCCTAACCCGGTCCAGGGCCCCACCCACCTCCAGGCCTTCACACATGCCGCTCTCTCGATGCTGGAGTGTGGGGCTGTGTGCCCTGTGGCCCAGTGACCACTGACGGGATACCCAGGATGACTGACGGGTGGTCCTGTGGCCTAGGACCAGGCACAAGAGCTTCAAAAGCCAACTCGCTGCCCTGGCGATGGGGGATTCTTCTCCACTCCGCAACAGGCCGTCTGTGACAAGGCTCCCACCCTTCAGATCTGCCTCCCTCCTGAAATTCCTTCCACCTTCCAGGTTACAGGGGAAGAAATGGAGGCTCTGGTGGAATAACACAGGTCAAAGTGCGAGGTTTGAGGCCCAGGCAGATCAGCCTCGCCTCCCCCTCACCATCCCAGGTCGCTGTTCATGAAGGAGAACTTGGCTGCTCATGCCTGCAGGTTCAGCTGCTTCTCCCATGGGCAACCGAAGCCACAGCCACAGGGCACCGGGCAGTCGGGCATCCCAGCTGGGGACACACCCTTGGCCCACCTCCCAGCCCCTGGCCATCCTGCTGTGCACCTCACATTTACTCACTTCATTAAACACCTTCTTCATGATGCCCTCCCTGGCCTCCCTACTGAGCAAGAACAAACATCACAGTCCTCGGGGCAGGGGCATAAATCACCAAGGTCGGCAGAAGCACCATGTGCCTGGCTCATCTCTGGAGGCAGTGGCCAGGCCCCTCCAGGTTTCCTAAGATATTTTCTGATGCGGGCTGGGCTGCGATGTATGCTGTACATTCCCCAGAGCTTGGAGAACAGAGCTTGCCTCAACAAGGCTCATTGTTTAGAACCTCAGTAAGATGGGTGCCATGTCTATTGGCATCCTGGCCTGAAGTCACACAGCAGTTTAACCAAAACTCGGTGTTCTACAATCATACTGGAGATGCTACCTCAATCTCAAATGGTGTCATCATTGGCTGGGTGTGTGTCTGTGGTAGACCACTTGCCTAACAGGCATAAAGCCTCAGGTTCCTTTTTCCTAACACTGAAGAAAACTCACCACCATCCTCATCACCATCACCACCACCATCATCACCACCATCACCATCATCCGTACACCACTACTATCACTATCACCATCACCCATCACCACCATCACCATCATCCGTACACCACTACTATCACTATCACCATCACCCATCACCACCATCACCATCATCCGTACACCACTACTATCACTATCACCATCACCCATCACCATCATCACCATCATCCGTACACCACTACTATCACCATCACCCATCACCATCATCACCATCATCCGTACACCACTACTATCACTATCCCTATCACATCATCACTACTACCATCACCAATACCACCATCACCATCATTACCAACCATCACCAACACCACTATCAATATCACCATCACCATCACCATCATCACCACCATCACCATCACCAACATATCACTACTATCACTATCACTGCCACATCACACCATTATCATCAATACCACTGTTATCAGCACCACCAGCACCATCACCACCATCTGCCTCTCCGTCACCACCATCACCATCCACACCACCATCACCATCCACACCACCCCAAAGACCAGGTTGACCCTGACACAATGTCAAGTTCTTCGCACATCTCCCAGGAAAGGGGACATGCTATGGAACCTCCATCTTCTTTCAAGGTTTCTACCCCTCCATCTAAGCTCATCTTTTCTTACTCTCAGCCTCTCGAGGGGCAGTACAATCCCTGGAATCACTACAGTAGTACATGAACATTGAAGATGGAAGGTCAGAGAAGCCCAAACCCTCAACATGGTGGCCACCATCAAACCCTACTCAGCAACTATGAAGGATGGAAATGGAAGGGTTACCTGAATTGGAAAGTTGTTGGTTGCACCATAATGGTTATACCACTACCACATCAGTGGGTTCATCTTGCCTGGCATGTTAATATTGTTTCACACAGACCATGGTTGAGCTGGACTGTTGTGACAATCCCCCCAGCAGCCTGCATGGTGTCTCCCGGCTCCATGAAAGCTAGCCAGCAGGGAGGAAGTGCAGCAGCTCAGTCCAACCTGACGTCTCCATGCCCTACAATCAAAGATGGGACTCTTGGGCAGGAGAGCTTCCCATCTAGTTCTAGATGCAGCAGCAGTGGTGTGAGGGAAGCTTCCAGTGGATCTTGTTTCCAACTGGGTCCTTGTCCCACTCTCTTCCAAGAACAGAGAGGGCAATCAAGTGAAAAGTACTTTATTGTCATTTCATTTGATACTAGTCATCTTAAACAGATCACCGTGTGCACTGTGGCCTCTCAAAGCTGCTGCTCCACAGCAGCAGGTCTGGATGAGCTTTCAGTCTCAGAAGAAGAGAGTCTTAGAAGCAGGAAGCACCCTCAAGGACAAATTCCCTTCCGTGGCCCAGCTGAGTGTGAATCTTGGGGGCCAAGGCAGGAACACCTCAGGCTCAGGAGGTCTCTGAGAGTGAATCCCTTGTAGTCTTGGGGCGGCTTCCTTCTCTCCCTCCCCCAGTCACTCCTATTGTTGGTCCTGTTCTGTAGTCTTGGAGTGTTTGAATGCATGGGGTGCTAGGTGGACCCTGAGTGACTGAAGGTGGGTATTCAAATAAGATGAAAACTAGGACCAGTCAGGGAAGAGGCGGCAAGCCTGTAGGGGAGAGGAAGAACCTGTGAGCCCACCAAATTTGCCAGCAGTTCACAGTCAGGTCTTCAGAGGTGGGGCAAGCAGTGCCCTTTCCTACAGGGAAGAAATGCACACAGCACATGCTGGCAGGACAGCCGCCCATGTCAGCCTTCTCTTCTCGCCTGCACCGTCCTACCTTGCATGTCTCCCACGAGCTGTTGCTCAGGTTGCACAGACCTTAAAGCCTCGGTGAAGTCACCGGCGCTGCATTTTTATTTCTGCTGCTGTTCCCCTATGAACGGCCGCTCAGCACGCTTCTTGGTACATTCACCTTCTAGTGACGCAGACGGACCATCGGCCTGCCGTGCCCACCCCCAACCCCTCCTGAGTGATTCAGCATCTTCCAAAGATGCCAGAGCCCTTATTCCTCACAAAGATCACGTTCCATCACAGGCTCAGCAAAGCCACTAAAGCCCCTTCCAGCCCCACGGTCCCCCTGAATCAGACCCTTCCTCAACCCTCCTGAGAACGCAGTCCTCTCTGGTCCAGTGAGCTCGTGCCCAGGCCCTCAGCAATGCCTGGGCATTTCTGATCTGTCACTGGTGTCCAGAGCCTCCGGTAGGAGGAACTTGCAGCCTGAGAGTGGGACTCACTTCCGACAAATTCTGCCATAAGTCCTGGTCTCTGTACTCAACTGGATTGAGGACAGCCCCCCATGGCCACACCCCAGGAGTGTTCTGGTGCCACACCTCCTTATCTATTCTATCCAGTGAGGGTTCCTAAGTGTGGAGGGTTGGTGCTGCACTCAGCGCAGTACCCATAGGAAGCAGCAGGTGTCAGCCATTGCAGTCCTCATTGGTCCTATTGAGTCACGTGAAAGGCATTGTCCCCCAAGGCACAACCTGCAAGGTTCATTTGCTAACCTATGGAATGTAGCTAGGTGAGTAGCTGCCAGAGATTGACCAAGAGATAAACAAGCCTGCAGATGCAGTAACAGGGCCTGCTGAAGAGCCTGAGGAGTGAAGGGTGATACTGGAAAGCCCTCTTAGGATGGCATGCCCAGACTGGGTTTTGTAGACTGATGAGGAGTTTTCTGGAAAGATGCATGAGAAAGGCATTCCAGGCAGTGGGATGGGCTTGCTGAAAACCCAAACCATGTGAAAAAAGGATTCAGGAAACTGTAAGAAGCCCCAGGTGTTAGGGAGCATGGCTGCACATGGGGCCTGGAGGCAGAAGCAGGTACTGTGCCTGAGCAACAGTACATCATGGTGTGTGTGTGTGTGTGTGTGTGTGTGTGTTCGTGTGTGTGTGTGTGTGTGTGTGTCTGTCTGTACCAACATGTGTGCATGTATGTGTAAGAGTGTATGTGCATGTGCACACATGTGCCTGTCTTGGGCCATTGCGTGCTTGCCTGGGTCTATGTGAGAGCTGCCTGCAGGTGGACATGCACTGGTGAGCACTCTGTGTCTAGGATGCTAACCCTGAGTGTGTACCCATGTGGGGGCCCTACAATGGGTGCTTGCACGTTAGGTCACACAAGCTGTGCCCTGCGGTGAGGGAGTTGCTGCCTCCCTGCTGCTAGTGTAAATCTGAATGGGCACAATGTACACACTTACTGCCGGAGAGGTAGGCGTTTGTTCCCCTGGAGCGGCTCTGGCCTTGGGCCCTAGACAGAAACCACAAACTGGCCCCCCTTTCTCACTCAACTTGCTTCTTATAGAATCCAGGAACACAAGCCTAGAAGTGACACCACCCATAAGTTGCTGAGCCCTCCCACATCAACCCAATGCCCCACAGGCTTGTCCACAGGCCGATCTTACGGAGACATTTTCTCGGTTGAGACTCCCTCTTCCAAAATGACTCCAGCTTGTGTCAAGTTGGCATAAAAGTAGCCAACATAACTGACCCCCTGTCAGCTTGACACACAAGCACTTCACTGTTAAACTATAACCTTTTCTTTCTCGTTCATCCCCCAGATCTCACATTAATATTGCAATAAAACATAAATAACATCAGAAGTCCTACAGTTCTAAAAAAAAAATCTCCAAAGTATTTTTCAAATCCCCAAGTCTCTATAAAATGCTAAAATCTCTTTAAAAGTTCAAAGGCCTCTCAAGTGTGTGCTCCTGAAAATTCAAAAATAAATATGCTAGTGAAGGGTCTCCCACCCTCGGCAGCTGTCTGTGAGCCCTGTGAGCTCCCAAACCTCCTGAGTCTTGAGCATCCATCTTCCCTCCAGGAGGGAATACTTCAGTTCTGAGGACTCAGCCACCCCACAGCCTGGTACCCAGCACATACCCAGCCCTACATTCCTCCAAATTGTAGCAGGACTCTGTGGTCATGGCGAATCCAAATCTAAATGTCCCCAAAGGCCATGTATTGAAGGCTGGGGTGCTGTTGTGGGCAGTGGAACCCTTAGGAGGTGGGCCATGCAGGGGACAGTTAGGTCGTTGCAGGTGTACCTTTGAAGGCAACATCATGCCCCCAGTCTCTGACACATGTAGTCACCCATCACCTACTGCTCACCTTCATCCTGACATTCCTCATCCCTCTGCAGCCTTCATCCTCCCTAGAGGACAATTTTGGGGTGCTTGTCCATGCTCCCAACCCTCTGGAAGAAGGCGAATTCTGCTTCTCTCTCCTCCTCTTCCCTTCACCGTCTCATCCTCTCCTCCCTCTTCATCTTTTTTGTGCAACTTTGAGGGCTATAGCCTGCAGCCCAGCCTCCCCACATCTAAAGCCTGGCCTTGGCAGGCAGGCTGCCCCACCTTCCCAGCTGAGGTCTTAGGCAGGTGACCCCACCTCTGTGGACCTCCTTCCCTGTCAACTGAAGTCTCTATCTCACAGGTTTTTCAGGGGAATTGGATGTGGACACACCTGTGAAACAGCCAACCTATGCCTGCTCACAGTAGGTGTGCAGTTCACGCTGCTGTGCTCTCCAGCCATGACCACTGCCCCCACCATCCTTATAATCAGGATGCACAAGGAAGGGAAGAACTCACACCAGCCTCAAGTGTGCAAGGGACTCAGGGAGCAAGAAAGGGCAGCTCAGAACTTGTGAGAAGTCTCTGTCTGTCCTATTTTTTGATTCTAAGTCCCCAGTGTGGTGGGAAAGGCTTGGTTTCCCCTGGGAACTAGAGCGACAGCTATAAATCAAATCCAATTACATGCGGCTAGCCTGCGGAAGTCCTTTCCTGTCCTCTCTCAGTTTCTACCCTGTAGCCTCTTCCCAGGCACCTCCTCAACTCGGAGCTCAGATTCCAGAGCTGGGAATGGTGGACAGCCAACCCTGGAATGCAGGTTCCGAGGGCTGGGGGCCCCAGATGATGAGTGTCTATTCTTCCTGGCAAAGAACCAGGCATTTTCAGCGTAGCCACCCAGAATGGAGTCCATCTACCCATCTGACTCAGGCAAACAGTCCTCCATGAGGCCTGTTCCTCCCCTGATCAAGGACTCAGCACAATTGCCCAGAACCATGTCCTTTATAGTCCACCCCTTAGTGATGATGTTGGAGGCTGCTCCCCATAGGCCTCCCTGCTTGCCCATATCATCTCCCATCCTTTCACAGCACCCACGTCTCGGCACACTGTTCCTTCTGTCTAGAATTTCATCTGCTTGCTCTGTCTCTCTGTAAAACTCCTATGAATCCTTCAAGGGCCACTTGGAATGGCCCCTCTGAGTATGTCAGCACCACACAGGCATGCACATGTCCTTCATCATCTGAAATGCCATAGCCAAAAGGGTCCCTGGAAACCACCTCCTCCTGCTTCTCAGTAATTCTGGGCTCAAACAAAATTTTAGAGTAGAACTCTGTAAAATAGGCAAGTGTAAGTCAGCTCCAGGTGGAGAGAGCTAGGAGCCTGGATGTGTTCACAGAGGCTGTGTGTGAATAAATTATTCATAACAGGGGTAATTTTATTCGGAGTTGAAATCTACATCCAGAGGCATCGCTGAGGACCCTAAGCTGTGTGCTGACATGGTGGAGGGTCCTGAGGAGAGAGAGCATGCCTGCCAGCTTGGGTCTCTCTTCCTCTTTTCAAAAGCCCGCCACTGCCACATCAGGGGCCTCACACTGATGGCCTCCCTTGGGCCACCTCACAGAAGTTCAGCATGTGAACTTTTTTTTTTCTTATATTGTGTGCGTGTGCATGTAAGTGTGTAAGTGTGCGTGTGTGATGTAAGTGTATGCAAGTTCAGAGAGGCCAGCAGCTGGCAGCAGCGTCTTCCCAGTTACTCTCTACCTTATATTTAGTTAATTCATTTGTAAGATTTATTTTATTTACTGGTGTCTCTGTGTGGGCATCTGCGTGGAGGTGAGAGGAGAGGTCATTGAATGCTGTGGAGTGGATTTATGGGTGGTTTTGAGTCGCCTGCTATGGGTGCTGGGAAGGTCCTTGGGAAGGACAGCCTGTGCTCCTGACTGCCAAGCCATCCCTTCAGCCCTCCTCTACGCATGGATTGGATGTACTTGTGTGTGGAGGTCAGAGGAGGGCCTGTGAGTTCTCTCCTCCCATCATGTAGTAATCAACCTCTGGTGATCAGGCTTGGAAGCAAGTGTCTTTACCTGTTGGGCCATCTCTCCCACCCCATCTTATCTTGGGGAAACAGGTCTCTTCCTGAATCTGGAACTTAGGGATCCAGGAGAACTGGCCAGGAGTCTCAGGAGAGTCCTTGCTCTGCTTCCCCGGTGCTGAGGTTGTTACAGTGCTGGGGTTGTTGCAGGTGCTGGGGTTATTGTAACAGGCGCTGGGGTTATTGTTACAGGCGCTGGGGTTGTTACAGGTGCTGGGGTTGTTGCAGGCGCTGAGGTTGTTACAGGCGCTGTGAGGTTGTTACAGGTGCTGGGGTTGTTACAGTGCTGGGGTTATTGTTACAGGTGCTGGAGTAGTTGCAGGCACTGGGGTAGTTGCAGGCACTGGGGTAGTTGCAGGCACTGGGGTTGTTACGGGCGCTGGGGTTGTTGCAGGCGCTGGGGTTGTTGCAGGCGCTGGGGTTGTTACAGGCTCACACTGCCTCACTCTGCTTGTGCACTTGGGTGCTGAGGATCTAACACGGGTCCTCTGTGCCTGACAAGCACTCCGCCCACGGAGCACCTCACCAGCCCCACACAGGGACACCGTTAGATCACAGCACATTTTGTGGCTGCACACTGAGAAACTAAACCAGGAATTGCGGTGAGAGCTGGCCTCAGCCTGGGAGGCCACCAGGGGCATTCGCTGTGGCCCACTTTGCATCTTCTGCTGACTGGTTCTTCCCGAGTCAGGGCCCAGATGACCCCACGTCTTTAGTGTCCACTCTCCTGCCTGGCCATCGCAGAGGAAACGGAAGACCTCATTCTAGAAAGTTCTGGGCAAGATGCCAGGAAACTGTTAATCAGCTCTGATTGGCCAGACCTGGGTCATGTGATTATAGCTAACCAGTCCCTAGAGCCAGAGCCATCTGCTGATTTCATTATCCAATCCCACATCAGGTGATGTGTTCTGGAATTGGGGGTAACCTCACAAGGAATGAAGAGAGACTGCTCAAGGTAACTGGTCCCCAAAAGAGAATCCAGATACACTCCCCCAAACTAACACTGCCACCCTCCCCGAGCCCTCACCTGCCCACCTCCTGCTTCATCCTCATGACACTCTGAAGCCTAGAGCAGGACATGCTCTGAGAAACACTCATCTGCTTCTGTTTGACAAGGGAAGACCAGAGACAGAAAGGAACCTGTCTGAAGTCACACAGCTCACTGCACCACCCTGCTCTCAGCTCACAGATGGTCTGCGCTTCCTGGACAGGCTCTTTCCCCTGACCTGCAGTGTCTCCAACACCAGGTTTGGCTGAAAGGATCTGTCAGTTCTAGGCTTGCTTGTCTAACTGAATTAATGTTTCACATCCTCCTCCAGTTTGCAAACTTTAAAAAAAAAAAATAATCCCATCATTTCAACAAGTGTAACAACTAAATTATCATCTTTACATGATTAAGGAGTCCGCTGCATCTCCCCTGGCAAACACCACATGCACATAATTTCACTAAATGTAATAAACCAACCACAGAACTATTAATTTCGCCATGGTACTCATAACAATTAGAAACGCGTGAACCTGGAAAGATAAAGACTGAATAGAATGCTGAAGTCACAGGAAATCCCCAGTCCCTCCCTGAAGGCTGAAGGCAATGTAGTGAAAAGCGGATGACATCTGCCTCTTAATGTGTTCAAAATGAGACAGACCAGGGTAGGAGGCCTTGGCACATTCAGTGAAGCTTCCTCCCAAATCTAGACATCCCTGAGGAGAAAAGGATCAGGGGAAATGCCCTGCCACTTCCAAGCTTCAGTCATCCTTAAGAGTGCCCGGTCCTAAAACAGCTTAAGTACCACTAACCCACTTCCCACTTCCATGGCAGACATTATTAATCAATCACAGAACTTCCTGCCAACATAGGTAATCTCCACAGCCCTCTAGGCAGACATTACCTATCAGTCACCAAGTGAATTATTTAGCATTCCTGATATAATCCAATACTGGTAGTTTACAGGAAGAGAGTAGACTGTCGACAGAGAAATGGCTTGCTCCCAGGTCAGGGTGTAGACTCAAGGAGGAGTTCAGATGCTGTGAACAGGGACTTGAGCCTGATTGGCAGGTGGTTCCTTTTGAGACTTCCGAGAAAGAGAAAAGACCCAAGGGTTGGCTGCAAGTCCCACACTTGTCCTTGTTGCCTCCATCTCTGGGGACCATACACGGGTACAGTGAGTATCCCTAGACAGTACAGTTCCTACCAGAAATGTGAGGAGCAAATCACTTCTTGCTTAATTTCTAGGATTGTTCTCCCAGGTATTATTTTACATGGAATGAAGTTGAAAACAACCTGATAATTGAAAATGTTTTAAAGCATTTGAAAATGAGGTACTCGTTAACACACACACACACACACACTGACTCTTTTTCATGTGTGTGTGAGAATGGCAATGTTCAAATAGCACAAGCAGGCTGTGAAGAATGAGCAGCAGGAGAAAACACAAAGCCAAGATTGCTGTGTAATTGCCCAGACTGTGCACTGAACAGCTACAGTCACTTAAGCTGGGATGTGCGTGGTGCCGTCTGAGGCTGAGCGCTTGACATCCCTCCTTGTAGCCTAAGAAGTATGAAAGACTGTTTACCAAAGCAGTAACCGTGGTTTAGGACAGCTTCCTGTCACAGATGTGGCCCCTTTACAGAGCATGTGAGTAGTGATCCCTCTGAAGCATTCTGTAGCGTGTGCTGCATACTGCCTGTCCTGGCTGACTGGGTGCTCCCGCTGCCCTGATGACGTCTGTGCATCTGTCCGTGTGTGTTTGATAGTAAACCATCATTAAGGGGGGCCCCGGGTTACAGAACTTCCTGTTAGAGGTCAAGCTGTCCTCGGGAGTCCCACCCGCTGAGAGGGGTCCCCATGAGGCGTGTGCCCCGAAAAGCCAAAGTGGCTATGCTGACGGCTGAAGCACTCTGTCATGGTACAGGGAGTGAGTTCCAGGAAGGCCTCCCAGGGATGTTCTCTGAGGAGCATGTGCTGGGGAGCTTGGCTTTCCTGTGAAACAGAAACTCTGGGTGGGACACTGGGTCTCGTCAGCATCCCTGGACCACATGACTGAGACAAGTCCACAAGCAGAGACGTCCAGCCCTCGGGGCCTTTGGACTGAGTTGTGTGCTTTGGGGCTTTGAAACCTTCAATCTCCCCTGAGAAATAGGGTCTCATAGAAGCCAGCCACTGACGTTCCCTTCCTCGGTGCCCAGGAATACCCCAGTCAAGAAAGCTCAGTCCCAGCCCCACCCACTGCTTCCCCACCCACAGATACAGGGTTAGATGTGATATAGCTTGTTTCCTTTCAGCCTGTCTGACTTTAGGATACTGTGCCCGCTGAAGCACCAGACAAGACTCGCTGTCTGTTGTTGGGGAATATTATTTTAAGGTGTGTTACTTTTGTTTATGTTGCATTTGTTTAACTCTGTGAAGCTGTGTTACTGTGCCTGTCTAAAACACCTGGTGGTCTAATAAAGAAGTCAACGGCCAACAGCAAGGCAGGAGAGAGGATAGGTGGGGCTGGCAGGCAGAGAGGATGTATAGAGGGAGAAAAAACTCCAGGGGCCAGCCACCCAGCTACCCAACCAGCAAGCCGCAGAATAAGAGTAAGATTTACGGAAGTAAGAGAACGGGAAAAGCCCAGAAGCAAAAGGTAGACAGAATAAGTTAAGTAAAGCTGGCTAAAAACTAAGCCAAGCTAAGGCCGGGCATTCATAAGTAAGAATAAGCCTCTGTGTGTGATTTATTTGGGAACTGGGTGGAGGGCCCCTCAAGAAAGTAAAATACCAACAACAGTCTGTCTTGGGCCCCGACCCCTGCCCTGAAGTAATTTAATTTCCAACCCTTAATACTTTATACTTCACAAGGAAGATTATCCCCGTAGTTCAAATGCCTCCATTCCTAGATAGCAATCCATGCTATGACCCCAGGCCCAGACAGCTGGGACTGTAGTACCCCAGTGTAGGGCTTGGCTTCCTGTCCAGGAGGAGTGAACACACACTCAGCCTCCAGATCTGCAGAAATATGTGGTGATGCTGGGATGTTGACAAGAGGGAGAGAGTTCAATGCAGTGGGCAGGCAGGGATCAAGAGCGAGAGGGTTCAGACAGTCTGTAAATTGAAGGTAAAGTTGGGTCTTGAGGGTGGGGTGAGAGCAGTCTGGCCACGGGCCAGATGGGCAGTGATTGGAAATGGAGGATGGATGGGACTAACTGTGGGTAGGGTTAGGTGATGGACAGAGTCAGCAGTGAGCTAGATGGAGGCTTGGAGAGGATGGTGGGGTTGGCGGTGGGTGGAGCCTGGACCCTGTGTCAACCATCACACAATCTCCAGTTGCCCCTCAGTGTGTGGGGGTAGTGGGCTGTGTGGGTGACAGAGGGGTCCAGAAGGCCCCGGAGACCACAAGAGGAGAGTGGATGGTGGCCTCTGTTGGGAGTGGGTGGCAGGGCTTGGGAAGAGGCAGGCAGGGTCAAGATTTGATTAGAGACTCCAGAGGCCCCACAGACGGCTATGGAGAAGGGTTGGGAGAGGAGCTTGGGGTCTGCAGGAAGGCTTAAGGGGGGTCCAGCTGCACAGGAGAGGCAGGGAGGCATGGGGTCGCTTTGAGATGGGAACCAGAGACTCCTCCCTCGGCCTCTCACGCAGAAGATTTTCTAACGACTCAGAAATAGAGAAACTTCCATCAGGATGGTGGTGGGTACGGATCTGAAGAGGAAACAGAAGAGGGGTCTGAAGGCAGAGGTCTCCGCTGCCTGCTGACTGTGAAACCCTACATGTGAGCCAGCCACAGAGGAGAAGCTGGCTGAGGACCACGAGACCTAGTGGCCGGGGCAGCCACTGCTTATGGCGTCACCGCCAAGGTCCCTTTGCACTCCCTGAGCCCTGAGAGCTTGAGAAAGGGGTCAGAAATAAGATCGTGTGGCGAATGCACAGAGGAGCGAGCCGACTTTCTCAAGAGAAAACGGAAAGTGCTGGGTGAACAGAGTGGGCCGAGCTGTGAATTTTGTCTGTCCTCCCTCCCCGAGGACAGAGGTGCCCTGCTGGTGGGCAGCCCCATCCCACTCCGATGTAGGATGGATGTGGGGGTCTCTGCTTGTGGAGGAGCAGAGGTTCTCAAGGAGAACTGGCTGACAGACAGACAGATGCGATAAGGCCCGAGCGACTACCTCACTGCCCTCGGTATCCAGCAGTTTGTTCTCCAAAGTGAGTGCTCATCCTGCCCTGAACTCAATAAGTCTTTCAGTTTGACTCAAAACTCCACATTTTTCCTCTTTAGAAAAATGTCACCCACATTCCTTTTTCTCATTATTCTCGCTTGCAGCTGCTATGACCCTGAGGAAATTGCTGCTCGGGAAGGCAGCCTGTCCCCACTGCCACCACAGCAGGACAGGCTATGGCTCTAGCCGCTGGCTGGGCCTCTGCTGGACAAAGCCTTCAATGGCCTTGACCTTGAGCCCCGGGCACAGGCCACAAACTCTGAAGTGGGCGGTGCAGGCTCCTCACAAGCCCCCCCGCCCGGGCTCTCGGCCCTTGGCTGGCTGAACATCAGCTGCTCCTCTGCCAGGCCCTAACCGGATTGCTCAGCCATGCCCCCTCTTCCAGTCTCTGTCAAAATCCCTCCCTTCCCTGGACTTTGGTGCCTTGAATTCTACCTCTGCCTCTTTTCCATTCACTTGGCCATTTTTTTTTTCTTTTTTTTTTTCGAGACAGGGTTTCTCTGTGTAGCTTTGCGCCTTTCCTGGAACTCACTTGGTAGACCAGGCTGGCCTCGAACTCACAGAGATCCGTCTGGCTCTGCCTCCCGAGTGCTGGGATTAAAGGCGTGCGCCACCACCGCCCAGCTGACTTGGCCATTTTTATTCTCGGACAGCGCGTATTAAGCACCTAGTGTTTGCCAGGCACGGGTGCTGAAGTTGGGGGTGTGATGAGGCCATTGCACTCATGAGACAAATAATTATAAGCAAACAGGTGAACTTCAGAGGTTGAGCCCATGTTCTCCTCTCCACCATGATGAAGAATCCGAGCCTTGTCCTCACCTCTGAGCCTGGGCGGGTCTTTACGATGCCCTAACTAACCAGGAGCAACAAAAAGGCTCACCTTCACAATGTCCTGTGTTTCTACTTTATTCCGGGGGAAAACTCACACTTAACCTCCTGGTCTCCAACCTGAGGCCACTTGTTGGTCAAGCCCCAGCCGACTGCCCAACCAGGGGGAGCCGTACCTCGGGGTCCTGTTCAAACAGTAGTTTCCTGGATGTTACTGTTTTAAGCTACCAAGTTCTGGGAGAGTTTGTGGCACAGATAACTGGGACAGCATGCAAAATGATGATCCACGAGAAAGGACGGCATAGCCAGGCCAAGGCAAGAGAGGAAACCACAGTGGTGGTCGGGGAGGCCCCCTGTGGCACCCAGCCCTGCCCATGTTATTGCTGGAGATGTGGTCACCAGGCCTACAGACATGCTGGAGAGTTCAAGTTAAAAAAGGCACTTCAGGGATGGCCCACTCCAAGGGTGGATTTTCCCAATCCCAATCCCCCGGCTTCTGTTCCTATGCCTCGTGGGATGGGACACTTTCTCCCGATTGGGGGAGAAAAAAGTGAATGAGCAACTACCTATGTTGAGACACTTTGGGGCACAGCCTTTCAATGGGAAGCCAGTATTGACAGCTGTGAGCAGAAAGGAATGAGAGAAATTGAGGCAGGGGCTGGGGAAAGAGCCTGCCCCCAAAGCATAGGGAACTAGTTCAGACTCCCAGCACTCACGTGGAGGCTGCGCCATTGTGCACACTGGAATACCATCACTAGGGAGATGGGGGTGGGAGGCTCCCTACAGCTCACTGTTAACCAATCTGCCTGAATTCAGGAGCTCCAGACTCAGTGAGACCCCGCCTCAAAAGACAAGGTGGGGAGCCACCGGGGATGTCTGATGCCGACCCCTGCCCTGCACTCAAGCATGCACGCACATGTTGTTCAGGAATGAACTCTTTAACCCCCTCCCTGCCACAGGTGTCTCAGAAGGGGTCAGCCAGCCTCAGAGCAACATTAAAGACAGTTGCCAGGGGCACCCTGAGACTCCCCGGTTCTACAGCTGGGTGGCAGAGGTGAGGCCTCCAGGTGGAGTACCAGTACGCACACCTCCGCACACCTCCGCCTCTCCTGCCTCAGAAGGGAGCAAGTGCTGGGAAAGGCCAGCATCCCGCCTGCAGGAGCCCCGGAGTAGGTGTGATGGAAGGGACCACACACACACACACACACACACACACACACACACACACACACGCCCCATGAGGTGTTTCAGGGCCCTTTAGAAGAGGAGAGCTGGGGCAGGACACTGCAAAGGGTTAACAGCAGATGTCTGGACCCCTGGGTCTGGCTTCTTGGGGACTGATCTGTAGAATCTGGGGACCCCACAGATACCAGCTGTAGGCAGCCCCAGGCCAACATGGGGCCCTTTGCCCTGCCAGGCTGTTCCAGGCTTTTCTGAGGACTCACACCATATCAGTCACACACTGAGCCTTGAGGACTTCAGCTCCTGTGTCCCTAAACGGCTTGATCCATAGGAGCCTCAGCTTCCTCCTGGTGCCTCAGTTTCCCTCTGTGCTAAGCTGACTCATCCATCCAGGAGCCTCAGAGCCCACTGCTCTTGGAGGGTTGGAAAGGATTCAGTTTCCTTTGAAAGCCAAAGGATTCTTTTTTAAAGCTTATTTTTACTTTGTGTGTTTGGGTGTTTTACATGCACACATAGCTGTGCACCTTTTTTTTGCCTGGTGCCTGTAGGGGTCAGAAGAGAGCGTTGGATCCCCAGGAACTGGAGCTACAGAGGGTTGGGAGCCTCCCTATGTGTGCTGGGAATTGAACCCAGGTCCTTTGGAAGAACAGCCAGTGCTCTTAACTACCGAGCCATCTCTCCAGCCCAAGGAACACATTAAAATTTAACTAATTTATTTAGTGTGAGTTTTTGCATGGGCATGCTCATAGGAACACTCATTTTACAGCATGCATGTGGAGGTCAGAGGACAACTTTGGGGAGCTGGTTTTCTCATTCCCCAGGAATTGAATTCAGATAGGTTCCTCGGGCTTGGCGGCAATTGAGCCATGCCCCAGCCCCCAAAATAACTTTCATTTTAATAAAAAAGAAAAAGTTATTTTTAGATTTATTTATTTTATTTTTGTATATGTGGGTTGTTTTGCCTGCAAGTACGTGTGTGCGCCATGTGTGTGCCTGGTGCCTACAGAGGCCAGAAAAGGGAGTCAGACCCACCCCCCCGAAATTACAGAGGGCTGTGAGCTGCCATGAGGTCTTCCACAAGTTCTCTTAACCGGTAAGACATTCCTCTAGCCCCCAAAACAACTTTTAGAAGAATATAAAGTATATGTATTTATGTGTCCAAATGTCCTCCTTTGTGCTGTGGAGCCTCTGCATACAACACTTAGGAGGTGTTCTGTGCAGAGAGGCATCCAGGAGAGCTGCCTGTGGGGATGCCCTGCTTGGGTACACCAGGAAGGTGCTAGGCACCTGGAGTCCCACAGCCTGCTGGTACTGCTTTTCCAGTTGGTGCTGAGATTTCAGGGATGGGCATGAGCTAGGTGCAGGTTCCTTCTGGAACTTGTGAAGGTGGCCCCTGCTGGCCTCCGTCTCCCTGGCCTGGGGTCTCTTTGAGATCTGTAAGCCTGGCACCCCTAGCAGAGAACTAAGGTCCCCTCCACCACTCAAGTCAGAATTACAGGTTCAGACAATCACCCTCTCCCTCCCTCCCTCCCTCCCTCCCTCCCTCCCTCCCTCCCCGACTCCCTCCCTCTCTCTTTCTCCCATGTTTATTTTTTTTAATTCCAGGATGTTTGGTTTGGCTGGGCTCCAGCTCACGGTGTTTTTACTAGGCCATCTCAGATTCCTCCTGCCCCGGCCCCAGTTTTTCCTGTAGGGGGGATAAGACATCTGTCATGGGGTTGTAGAAGAGCCTGGGCCCTGATGGAGCCAGAGTGTGCTGGGTGCAAATGCAGCTCCCACCTCCAGGCTGTTCCAGGCCCTGAGACTGCTGAATCAGAGGAGTCACGTCTGAGATCCTCTTGGGCTCCAGGCAGGGAGCAGAAGGTGCTCCAGGAGGACACTGGAGAGAACAGAGGAGGGGGTCCGGAAGCCTCTAAGAGTCAGCAAGGTCCCCACAGGGCCAGAGTGCCCCTGGAGCGCAGCATCTGTTTCAGCATCCGGTGGGCTCTGGGTCTGTCTCCAGCACCACAAATAATGTTCCACTAAAAGCCAGGCACGATACACTCCAAGAGAGGCTGAGGCCGGAAGATTAGAGGATTAGAGGATGCCTTCACCCAACAGGTGGGGAAACTGAGGTCCAGAGAGGCCATCAAGCTGCTAAGTGGCTCTGATGTAACTTGAACCCACCCCTGTTCCAGATCCTAGGCTGTGCCCTCCGCCCCCTCCCCCTCCGCCCCCTCCCCCTCCCCCCTTCCCCTCCGCCCCCTCCCCCTCCCCCCCTTCCCCTCCCCTTCCCCCCCGCCCCCCACTTCTCCTGTTTCCCCTTGCTTCCAGGGAGGAGTGGCCAGTACCCAGGTCACCTGCTGAGCTCTGTCACCTGTATAAAAGTAGCTGCCAGCATGTCAAACTACTTTCAGAGCTGGAACTGCCCC
The DNA here is from genome assembly GCF_007827085.1 of Peromyscus californicus insignis. Lineage (NCBI taxonomy): Eukaryota > Metazoa > Chordata > Mammalia > Rodentia > Cricetidae > Peromyscus > Peromyscus californicus. The sequence goes on along the minus strand of NW_026294540.1, from coordinate 1,605,095 downwards.
GGAGTGACTTTTTCCACCCAAGACAGAGGCTCGGGCCTCAGGACCCAGGGGGAAACTGAGGCTCTTTGCCCAAGGTTGCCCGGGCCAGGAAAAGAAGCTGCAGAGGCTGAGCCCCGAGCAGCACTGTCTGGGGCTGGATCCCTCTGCAGCCCCGTTCTGGGCCCCAACCCTGCCCGCTCTTCCCCTGGACAATGCAGCCTTTCAGGGCCCAGACAAAGGCGAGTTTAAAAGGCGAGAATTGTGTTTCCATGGCGGAGGGGCGGGGGGCCGCCGGTGGGGAGGGCCCAGCAGCGCAAACTGTGGTGTATTTATGCCCGTCTGACACAACACAATTTGATTTTCCACATAAAAGATCAAATAATATTTCGGTTACAGTTAATTACGCAGCCCAAAAGCCCATCAAAGGCCCCTCCGCATCCACCCAACCCTTGCTCTGCAGCTCCGCGTGCGCCCAGATTTCACGGCGTGCTTCTCAAGAGTCTGCGTTCCCGCAGCTCCCATTCACAGGGGCCAAGGGGGCCCCCCTCCAGAAGCTCCCAAGAGAGTCCCCATCTCTACACAGGATGCCTGGTCTCCCCACCAAAATAGCAGCCCAAATGTCTCACGAGGCTGCAAGTCTTCCTGTGGACCCCCAAGCCCTGTTCCTCGAAGAGGAAATGGGGGTCCAGAGAGGGCAAGAGCCTAACATGAGCTCCATGGAGCCTGCTGCGGCACAGCCACCCCGACGAGTCTGATAGGTCACATCAGGTTGACAAACTTCTCTGTTGGAAATGAAACTGCAAATCCCCAACTGTGTTTGTTGAATGAGCAAATAACCTGATAAAGGAGTGAAGGAGAGAGATGATGGATGTGAGGGAGGAAGAGAGAAACAGAGTGAGGGAGAGAGGACACCTGGGAGCAGAGAGGAAAAAAGAGGGAAAGGGGTGGGGGGGAGACGGGGAGCTGGTTCTACCCTGGGTGGTGGCAGCAGTGACGGAGGGCCAGCACCAGAGCATCTTTTCCTCATGGGTGCCCCACAAGCTGACAGGAGACATTGCCAATGCCAGGAGTCCTGCAGGGGCCAGATCAAAAGAAGGCCACCTCCAAAGTGAGACCTTAGGAGGAACAACCCAGTCCTCTCAGAACCTCAGCTCACCCTGAGCTGGCCTGCATCGTGGAACAATCCCCTCAGTGCGTAGTTGAGAAAATTCGAGAAAGACAGGACCCGAGACTTACAGACTCTTAATCAGAATATTCACAAGATAAATTCGCCAACCCAGACAACAATGGACTCTCAGAGTCAAACCAGAGGAAGAATTCGTGTTGGCATCCTGCCCAGCTCTGTCAAAAGGACCAGAGAGGGTATGTGTTCTGCCAAAGATCACACAGCAGCTGAGCAGGCTGGCTTTCCAGAGGCTGGATGCCCTCTGGTGTCCACCCCAGGGTAGCACCCCTCTGTCCTTTTACAGGTACTGTGGGGGAGCACTTAAGTTTGCAAGGTCAGAGCTGAAGACAGCTGCAATGTGTCCACACCCCCACTGCATCAGCCTGCAGAAACCCCTTTCAGGACAGCTGCCTCTAGGGAAGGTTCCCTAAGCACCTGGGAAGGATGTTCCTCCTGTAACAAGAAAAGGGGTGCTTAGGAACTTGCACTCCCCAAAAGGAAGCTAGCTCTGCTCCCCAAAGGCAACCCTTCCACACCCCAGCCTGCAGATGGAGGCAGGATCATGCAGAACAGGCCACTTCCTCTCTTGTGGGGAGGCACCTTCCTTTTCCAGGCTCAGGAGCCCACAGAGCCAAACAAGCCTCAGACCACAGGGAGGCTAGCAGCCCAGACCGAGCAGGGGCACAGTGAGGGCATGCAGTTATTCTGGGCACCAAGGTTTTGTGGTGGCATTCAGCCTGAACAACGGCGAAGGTGTTTCCTGTGCAACTACAGCCCCTGAACCTGCCCTGTGCCCACCGCATCCCTTCCCAGAAGCCCTCACTCACCTGTCACCTGGGACACTGTCACACACACTTCAGTCTCGGTGCCTGGTATTTTACACCCCAAAACTGTGCAGAGATGGGGACTGTGGGTGGGTGAGTGGAAGCTGTATGAATGGGATAGGTATGATTATGAATGGATCAGTGGATCAGTGGGATCAATGGGTGAATAAGTGGATTGACAGGTGGATGGATTGGTGAATGAATGTGATAGACGTGTGGATGTGTAGATGGAGACAGCTAATGCAATCCACCCAGTGGAGCCTACAGGTAGGTTCCAGATGGAAGTTCCTGAACGATATTCTTCTCTTCTCTTTCTGCCACCCATAGAACCCCAGAGAAAAGGAAATACAGAGCAGATGATGATGCTGATCCCTGGATGTGGACTGTGTGTGCTCCCATCCCCAGATCCACTTCACTGGCCCTGAGAGGGTCAAGGGCCACATGTTCTTTTTCACAGCACTGTCAACACATTCCTTACTGTGGGAGATGTGTTTCACTACCTCGTGCAGGATCTTACACATATCTGCGCCTTACAAATAGTTACTGAATGTGTAGATGGGTGAGATGATAGGTGGGTGGATGGACGGATGGATACATGGATGGATGGATGCATGGATGGATGCATGGATGGTGGGTGGGTGGAAGGGCATGATAAATGAATTGATGTGATGGATGGGTATGTGGGTAGACAGATGAGTGGGTGGATGGGTGGATGTGATGAATGAGTGAATGGATAGATAGATGTGATAAATGGGTGCATGGATGAGATGGATGGGTGGATGGAGGGAGGGATGAATGAATGGATGATTGGGATGATGGGAGGGATTGTGTGGTTGGATGTGATGATTATGGATGAATCAATGAATGGAATGGATGAATGAATGGGTAAATAAATTGATGAATGGATGATGGTTGAATGAATGTGATGGATGAATGGATGCAATGGATGGATGTGATGAGTGAATGAATGGATTGATGAATGGATAATTAGATGAATGGATGGGTGGGTGGGTGCATGAAATGGATGGATGGATGGATGGATGGATGGATGGATGGATGGATGGATGGATGGATATGATGAATCAGTGGGTGGATGTGATGAATGGATAGGTGGATGGGTAGGTGGGTGGGTGAGTGGAGGGTGGATGAATGGGATAGGTGTGATTATGAATGGATCAATAGATCAATGGGATGAATGGGTGAATGAATGGATTTACAGGTGGATGGGTTGGTGAATGAATGTGATGTGTGGATGGATGTGATTATGGATGGATCAATGGATGGAATAAATGGGTAAGTGGTGTGTGGGTAGATGGGAAGATGGATGGATGGATGAATCGATGAGTGAGGAGATAGAAAGCTGTGTGGGTCGTTAGATGAGTGAATAAGTGAATGGATGGTGGACTTAGTGGATAAGTGTGTAGATGGATGGTGAATGTATGGATGGGAGAATATATGGATGTGGATGATGCATGGATGAATAGATGAATGAGTAGGTGGGTGGATATAGTGCATGGATGAAAGTATGGTTTGATGGAGAAGGATGACTAGAAAGCTGGATAGATGAATGGATGGGTTGATGGGTGGATAAGTAAGTAGGAGGATGGGTGGATGGATGGATGAAGGGACTGGTTAACAGTTGGAGGAATGAATGTATGAGTAGATATAAATGGGTGGACAGATGAATACATGTATAGAAAAATGGATTGACACATAGATGCATTAACAGACAACTGAATGGACAGGCAGATGGAATAGACAGATCTCTTCAAGAGTAAAAGGCTGTTTTCTGTAGGACTCAAGAGATCTAGTTCCAACTTCTTCTGCTCTTTGGCCTCACCCAATGAGTCACCGTCTGTGACCCTGCTTCTTCATCAGATGAGCACAGGAACTGGATCCCACTGGTTTCCCAGGAAGTCTGGAAGATTTCAAGGCCAGTGGGAAATCTATTCTATGAGCCTTCCTATGAAGGTTTTTTCTTCCCCTGGATGGGAGACAGCCAGTCACTGATGTCCTTGAGAGGCCAGCAAAGCACATTAAGTAGTGGGTCCGGTCAGCTTGTGGAGATGCTGAAGACTGTCACCCTGTTGGGCTCTACTGCTGGGTCTCCAGTGGATAGTACCCTCATTGTAGACCACATTGACCTCTAGGCAGGAGAGCTAGCTGCTTCTACTAGGATTTATAGCTGCCCTCCCTTATTCCAAAGTTGTCCCTGTCTACTGAGGTTGCCAAGACATAGCCACAAAGACCTGCCCTCACCTGATTGGACAAGGAAGAGCAGACTGAATTAGGGGAACTTTGTAGCTAAAGTGAGAGCCAAGAGACTAAAGGACCCAGATGGGAGCATGCACCTGGAGACTTCACAAGAAACTGACTGATGTTGTGATGGACTGCAACATGCTGGCTAAGTTGGAGTCCCTTTTGGAAAACTAGGGGACAACACTGAGGTAGCCCAGTACCCTCCTTCATCCCCTACACACACCTGCACCCTCCCACCACAGAACCTTGGTATATACTGGGTCTTCTGGAAGCTGCAGGTTTGCATGGCTGACCAGAGGCAGGTGTTGATCTGATGATGATTGTGTACACTAGCTGTTTAAGTATATGTTCCTGGCATGTGTATGGGTACCTGAAGACCACAGATGTGACTTCTGTCCTGGTTTGCTTCTTATTGTGATAAACACCGTGACCAAAAGCAATTTGGGGACAAAAGGATTTATTTCAGCTTACACTTCCACGCTATAATTCATCATCATTGAGAGAAGTCAGAGTCGGTACTCAAGGCAGGAACTTGGAGACGAACTAAAGCAGAGGCCATGGAGGGGTGCTGCTTTCTGGCTTGCTCCAAGTGGCTTGTTCAGTCTGCTTTCTTTTTCTTTTTTTGTTTTGTTTTGTTTTTGTTTTTGTTTGTTTGGTTTTTCGAGACAGGGTTTCTCTGTATAGCTTTAGAGCCTGTCCTGTAGACCAGGCTGGCCTCGAACTCACCGAGATCCGACTGCCTCTGCCTCCCAAGTGCTGGGATTAAATAAGGCGTGCGCCACCACTGCCCGGCTCAGCCTGCTTTCTATATCATCCAGAATCACCTGCCCAGGGGTGATACTACCCACAGTAGATTCGACCCTCCAAATTCAGTTATTAATCAAGACAATGATCCATCCCACAGGCCAATCTGATGGAGGCAGTTCCTCAGTTGAGATTCTCTCATCCCAGGTTATGTCTAGGTTTGTGTCAAGTTGACAAGAGCCAACCAGCACAGCATGTAAAAGTGGAAGGAGAAGCCGGGCGGTGGTGGCGCACGCCTTTAATCCCAGCACTCGGGAGGCAGAGGCAGGCGGATCTCTGTGAGTTCGAGGCCAGCCTGGTCTACAAAGTGAGTTCCAGGGAAGGTGCAAAACTACACAGAGAAACCCTGTCTTGAAAAAAAAAAAAAGTGGAAGGAGAGAGCCAACTTCACAACAATCCCCTCTGAGCCATACACATTAGCCCAGAGCAGACACGTGCTGCACACAATAATAATAATAAACACTCATCGAATAGTGGTAAATGCACAAACATGCTCACAGGCCAAAATGATGAAGGCATTTTCTCAACTGAGTTTCCTTTCTTCTCAGGTGTCTCTAGTTTATGCTAAGTTGACAAAAAGCAAGTAGCACACCTTTTCTATAGGAGCCAAAACACCTCCGAGTGTGGGGTGGGGCTGAGTGTGCGGTGGGGCTGGAGAGGGAAGAGAGTACACTTATCTGGGACCTGAGATAAAATAAAGACAAGAGCCAGAAGCAGGAGGGAGAGATATGGAGAGGGCCAGTGGCTGGAGCAGACTGGGGACAGAGGTGGGACAGCCCCGTGAGCTTGCCTCAGAAGTTCCCAGCCTGCAGACTGTGGGAAGCTCTTTCTTGGTCAGTGCCCGTCAAACTGATTTACGGGCCTTGCTGTCCGCCGTGTGCCGGCCATTAGCCACCGCCACCAGATCTATTATTGATGAACTTTCCAGGACCTGCTAATTAACTGTGAGCCCATGGCGGTCATCGGGGCAAGTGGCAGCAGAAATAGAGGCAGGAAGCCCAGCCAATGTCACGGCCACAGCATCCTGGGCAGACCACAGACTGGTTCTGCCTCCTGGGTGGCAGGGAGCCCAGGTAACGAGGCTACAGGCACCCCCATCTGAGTTGGGGCAAGGCAGAGGGGATTCTCTATGGGTCCGATTCTGAGTTTAGGCTCTACAGGAATTCAATCTCTGCAAGCCTCGGTTTCCTTGGGAAAATGGAAATGAGAAACCAGCTGAGGGAGAGTCCGAGAACTCAGATTCCCTGGAAGACATACAGGGCTCTGAGAAGAAGGTGTCCTGGGTACGAGGCACCCTCCTGGGCTGCACAGGGAACTATCTCCTCCCAACTGGAGCCCGTGGCAGGGCGGGACTCAGCCAAACACCCCAGGCTCTTTGTTCAGCAGCTGAGGTTGTACCACCCGCCAACACCATCACACTCAGAACCAAGCAAGGACCCCAGAGCAAAAGGGACGCTGAGGCAGTCAAGATGGAGAAACTGACTTCAGACCGGGGGTCTAGAGGAGTCTCTGCGGGCAGCTGGAGAAGGAGCTGGAAGCATCCGTTCAGAACTGCAGAAGCTTGCCCAGGCAATAAGAACAGCTGGAGCAAAGGCCCCGTGGCAAGGCATGACAAGAGCCAGTACAAACTCCTCCTGAACAAACACACCAGCACCAACGAGGCCATGGAGGGAAGAGGGCTTAGGGAAGACGCCCAGGGCCACCAGGGACGTGAGTACCAGACGGGGGCTTGGAGAGATAAAGCCAGAGCCGTCCATCAGCAACTTCTCACCTAACGCTAGTTCAGCAACTATCTGACCCCCACCTCCCAACCTCACCATGCAGTTAGTTCCTATGGACCGAATTCACCATCTACCATTTCTGCCATGTTCCAGAGCAGGAGGGAGAGATTCCCCATGACAGACCAGGGCCCCCCAATAGGTTCTCACTTTACAAAGGAGGAAAGTGAGCTCAGACAATGTGAGCAACTTGTCTGAGGCCACACAGCTGAATCCACCACAGCAGCATGCACCCTGGGGCAAGTCTCCCCCCCCCCCCCCCCCCCCCCCCCCCCCCCCCCCCCCCCCGCAAGAGGTGGGGAATCTTTTCACATTCCTTAAACGGGCCCAGAACCTGTTTGAACCGGAAGCGCAAATTGAAGGGACAAAGTGTGTCTGCAGAGCATTTCCGTTGGCCTAGGAGGGGCCCTTTTCTATCTGGATTTGCATAATCTTTATCTTACTGGTTAGGATTGTCCCCTTTGGCCTCCCTGCTACCCCCAAGCAGGTTATTTCTACAGCTACAGCAGGCCCTGGCCAGCCATGCACACCTTTGATCCTTGGGTGCAGCATACTTGAGAATCAGGGAGGCCAGCAGAGCCAGGGGACAGCTGAGGGACAGAGGAGCGGAGGGGTCCTGGATGGAGTTGGGTCTGAGGGAAGCCTGGCTTTAGGTCACCCCCTGGGGGGGACTAGGGACCCAGACAAATGTGTCTCAGATAGTAAGTCAGAGATAGCTTCCTTGTGAGATGCTACCTCTGTGAGATGAAGTTCAGGATATGTGACCCCAAATAAAACAGCTGAGGCCCCAAGTTCGCTCACCCCCCTGAATCAAACAGGCTACCGCTAGATGAGGTCCCCTGCACCCATTGACAGCACACCCCAGCCGTGAGGCCACAGGAAAACCTGCCACACAGGCCAAGTCCCCAGTTCACATCCCAGGCCTGGGGCCAGCCATGGGTCCCCCAGATGGCTCGTCCTCCTCACTGAGTCTAAGACTGCAGGAGCAGGTCCCCTGCCTTTTGGAATCCCCTTCTGCCAGGTGTCACATAAGGTTTGTTAAATAAATCGCCCTGTGTGGCCTGTTGCCCTGTCTCTTCTTCTAGGGTCCTCTGATGGGGACGTTGTTCTGTATGCTGTGAATATGTGTTGCTCTGATTGGTTGATAAATAAAGTTGTTTGGCCAATGGTGAGGCAGAATAAGGTTAGGTGGGACATTCTAACTAGAGAGAGAAGGAGGAGAGGCAGAGGAGACGCTGCCAGCTGCCGCCAGGAGAAGCAAGATGTAAAGGTACCAGTAAGCCACGAGCCACATGACAAAGATAGATTTATAGAAATGGGTTAATTTAAGATATAAGAGCTAGTTAGCAAGAAGCCTGCCATGGCCATAGTTTAAAAATAATATAAGCCTGTGTGTGTTTACTTGGGTCTGAGCGGCTGCAGGACCAGAAAAATTACAGCTATAGGTCCTCAGTCAGGGACTTCTAATACAAGGGAAAAGTCCTCCCTTGAAGCTATGGGAGATAGACCAGAACTGGCTCCTGAAATACCCTGGGAGGCCCCTCCCCCAGCCCACTCTCTGGGATCCTCTCTAGCACAACCTTGGGGTCCACGGGACATGTGTCACAGTCGGGAGTCATCTCATGACTCTGTTCCTCTGCTCAGTCGGAAGATCCATAGGGCAAGGCCCTTTCTAGCCCACTGCGGTGTCCCAGGGGCCAGCCCAGCACTGAACACACAGCAGGGAGCTGCTAAATGTCAGCAGATGGATGATGAAAGGGCACATGTGTGGCACCCTCCTGGGGCAGGTGAGGCCTGAAGACCACCAATGCACGGAGCCTGGGCAAGGAGGGAACAGACTTCTCCAACGGCCATCCCTCCCCGCAGCGACCCTTGCATGGCTTCATTTGCTTCCTGTGTCTTTAAAGGGACCGGCCTTTAATTTTGACAAGCCACTTTCTATCAGTGTTTTGAAGTACAATTTATTATAAGCAAAGATAGCTCACTGTTGAATCAAGAAACCAAAGGTCTTAATTGCCTGGCTGTCCCAACACCCTGTTCTATGAGGCATCCCAGGCAGGACACCGGCTGCAGGGCCTGGAGAGTCCCCAGGCTCTTCTTTCCCTGAGGCTCAGTGGCATCTGACTCCCTCTGTGTAAACGGCCTCAGCCCAGTTTCTGCCAGAACCTTCCAGTCCTTGGAAGGAACATAGATCAAGAGGCATCTAGCCCCCTCGTGGTCCCCCACCTTGGGCCAGGGGTTTGGGCCGGCACCGTCTGCTGCTCTGGATCTCCCAGCTGGGAATAAAGTTGCTGGAACGGAGGGCTGTCTGTCTTTCTGGCTGTGGGAGACCAGGGAATGACTCACCCCACCTGTAGTAAGGAACAGAGCAGAGATCCTTGTCCTAATGGATCTGGCTATCGGAGGACAAAGAGGGGACATGCTATGCTGTCTGTCTAAATCTGCGACACACATGCATGTTCAGGTACTCACACAGCCCCGGCCACCATACTCATGCTTTCTACTCACCAACTTAATTTATAGAAATGATCTTCGATCCCGAGGTCTCCAGACTCCCTAGTGATTCTTTGAGAAGCCCTGCACCCTCCAACTCCATCAAGATGGCCAAGCAAGAGCTAGGGATGTTTCCTTGTATTGCATCAAGTGACATTTGGATTCGGTTTTCTACCAATTATGCACAGAGAGCTAGGAGACTGACTGGTTATTATGCACCTGACATTATACAATGTGGCAATGCTGTTCCACTGGCATTTCTGTGTGAGACCTGAGGCTGTGGGACCCCTGGGGACAAAAAGCAGAGCCCTGTTCAGCACCAGGACCCAGCTCAGCTGGCCCCTGAGTGGCCAGGAGCATTGAAGCCCGCCACTCAGTAACCTTCATCTGCTAATGGAGTGAGAAGCACAGGCTGGGTGGGGTCTTCTTTTAGGGGTCAGAACCTGGGCCCTCCTACAGGTTGGGGGTGGAAGGAGGAGGCTGCTCCCAGGCCTCCTTACTCCAGAATTCTAGGATGTGTCTAGAGGTCTGACAGTACATGGATGAGGGTCGTTGTGCACTCCTTCATTCTGGGAGCCCGTGGGCAGGCCCATCTGTGTGCTCTTCCAGGGGCTGGGCAGAAGAGCCTGAGACCTGACACCGTGACGGATATTTATGAGCAAGTGAGTGAGTGGGCTTGTGAATGAGTGAATGAATGAATGAATGAATGAATGAATAAAGGCTAGAAATGCACTGTAGGTAAGTGTTTGCCAGACTAGAGGCCAAGCCCCAAGGGTGGGCAGGTGTCTCCAGAGAAGAAACAGCGGAGGGGCTGGTCTGAGCCCTGGGAACCCATTTACTGACACAGAAAGAAACACCGTGTGGGACGGAGCTCCCAGAGCCTAATCGACAAGAGAGAGGAGGGATCATATGAGCAAGAGATATTGAGACCATGATTGGAAAAAGCACAGGGACAAATAGCCAAACTAGTGGAAGCACAAAAACTGTGAACCAATAGCTGAGGAGCCCCCATGGAACTAGACCAGGCCCTCTGGATAAGTGAGACAGTTGATGAGCTTGAACTATTTAGGAGGCCCCCAGGCAGTGGAACCGGGACCTGTCCTTGGTGCACGAGCTGGCTTTTTGGAACCTAGGGCCTATGCCGAGACACTTTGCTCAGTCTTGGTGTAGGGAGGAGGGGACTGGACCTGCCTCAGCTGAGTCTACCAGGCTGGGCTGACTCCCCAGGGGAGACCTTGCCTTGGAGGAGGTGGGAATGGGAGATCGGTGGCGGGGGGGGGGGGGGGGGGAGGCTGGGGGTGGGAGGAGGGAGGACAGGGGAATCCGTGGGTGATATGTAAAACTAATAGAAAATCTCTTAATAAAAAGAAAAGAAAAAAAAGAAACGCCGTGTGGGGCTGGGCACTCAGTGATGGTGGGCTCATCTAGTGTGCCTGGGATCTGGAAGAGAGGGAGGAGAGAGGGGGAGAGACAAAGAGAAAGGGGGATGGAGAGAGAGAGGAAGAGGGAATAGAGAAAAGAGGAGGAGGAGGAGGAGGAGGAGGAGGAGGAGGAGGAGGAGGAGGGAAAAAGGGCAGGGGGAAGGACATATTGTCACCAGGGTTGGCAAGGCCTCCATTGGGGTCATCCTTCGAGCACAGGGCAGACTCTGATGGTGCTTGGTGAGGTCCCGTGGACACACTGACCAGGGCTTGCTTAATTTCTGTGTTGACAAGCAGTGACCCACTTCCCTGCAAGGTTTCTGCCTCACCTGGGCCCTGGACTAAGGACTTAGCACTCCGAGGTCCTGCCTCCCTGTCTTCCCAGTCTAGCCAGGTTCTAGGGAACATGGAGCATGCCCCCTGTCGTGAGAACAAGACTCATTTCAGCTCTAATATGCCAGGCGTTTGTGAAGGGGCAGTCTGGACCTCTCACCCAAGAGGCGACTGATCTAGAAACACAGGTACCAACACTCGGAGGGAAAACCACCCACCATGCACCCTTCCTTGTCCCAGGAGCAGAAGTGCCCCCTGCTTCCACCCCATCTCATGTGACATATCTATGGGGTTCTCAGGGATCCCTCAGTACAACATTGGCATGGAGCAAAATGAGAGGGCTGGGGGCATGGCTCCCAGTGTGGGCAACAGCTTGACGGCAATCCCCAGGATTGACAGAGAATGGTTCCTCCTCCAGGGGGCAGGCGACAGAGATGCCCTGAGGCTGAGAGGTTCCCTGGGGCTCCAGGCATGGGCACTGCCTCCTGCCATAGCCTGGGGCTTGGCTTGCTGGGTGAGTGTCACAGAGCCCCTGTCTTTGGCCGTCACCCAAGGCTTCCTACGGTATCAGCTGGTAATACAGAATGGAGAAGCCACCAGGGACAGGAGGGCCATAGCACGCATCGCCCCTACAGCATATTCAGACAGTACATGTGGTAGCCAGGCGTATTAGCAGCAAAGCAGGACAACTTGGAGTCTGAGGTGAACAGTCAATCAATCGACCAAGATAAGCAAAAGGGCCCAGGTATCAGCAGCCTATGTGGGAAATGATCATACATGTCCCCCAAACAAGTGGGTTCTCCAAAACACTGGGCAGAGGGGGGTATTGTCCCAAACATGCATTTAAGTCAGAAACTGAATCAGTTCCTCAAATTTCAGAACCTGTTGGGAGATTCCAGAGGCAGATAAGTAGGTGTCCTGACCACAGGTGCCTGGGAGGAGCCTGGCTTATGGGTACAATCCACGTTCCCAAAGGATGTCACTCCAGCCACTTACCCTCATGTGAGGGTCCATCCAGAGACATGTCACATGGTTAAGATGTGGACAAGGTGAGGCAGGAGGTTCCAGGGGACCTTGTCTTCAGTGTGTCCTTCGAATGTGCCTGGGAATTGGCTGGGCAGGTGCTGGAGCAGAAAACACTTGCAGTGCATTTGGACTTGAGTCTAAGCGCTTTCTCTGAACATCATCAAGTCTCAAGGTGGAGGAAACAGAGAGGGAAGAGGAAGGCCCTGGTGAGACACCCCCCCCCCATATCTTAGTAGGTTTTTCCCACAAATGAACGAAAATACCTTTACACGGGGTAGGACCAGGGCACTTCCAACTCCCTCCGTCCCCACCACATACAGCCCCTCTATACCTCCTTTCTTGTTTCATGGCCGAAATGCCTTTAAGAGGTTGGCTGGCTTTGTTTATCTGCTGTGGAATGTTATTTTAAGGTGTGTTGCTTTTGTTTATGTTGCATTTGTTTAACTCTGTGAAGCTGTGTTACTGTCTAAAACACCTGACGGTCTAATAAAGAACTGAGCGGCCAGTAGCAAGGCAGGAAAAAGGATGGGCGGGGCTGGCAGGCAGAGAGAAGAAATAGAAGGAGAGATCTGGGAAAGAGAAGAAAGAACGAGAGAGAAAGGAGAGGACTTCAGGGGCCAGTCTCCCAGCTACACAGCCAGACACAGAGTAAGAAGGAAAGAAAAGGTACACAGGACTAGCAAAAGACAAAAGGCCAAAGGCCAAAGATAGATGGAATAATTTAAGAAAAGCTGGAAAGAAACAAGCCAAGCTAAGGCCAGGCATTTATAAGTAATAATAAGACTCCATGTGAATTTATCTGGGAGCTGGGTGGTGGGCCCCCAAATAGTAAAGAGCCAAAAGAGCAAAACCAAACAACAATATTTATCAGATTTAAGACCACCCCTAGGGTATCTTCTAAATGTAGGCACAGTAAATACAGTGTACACGGAACCCTTCTGTGATGCTGTCCTTTGTGTCCTATGGGTCCTGGAGGACCCTCCAGGACTTCAGGGGTCTTTGTTCCCCCCTTTGCTATTGGAGGGTGTGTGGCAGACAGTGGCCAGGAAGGGAGGGGATGGAGGGGAAGGGATGGTCACAGAGAAGGTTGACATCTTGGATCCTACAGCTTTGGGGCAGCTGTCAGAGCATCATCTACAGCTGGGTTGTGGAGGCTGTGTGTGGCCCCTGAGAACCCAAACTGCATGTGCCCCGGGAGGCTGCTGCGAGCTGGGCGTTTGCAAGTCCATAGTAGAGAGTGGATGCCACAAGGGCTTACAAGGTGTCACGTTCACTGTCCCCCACAAATGTCACAGGCCCCAAAATAAATCGCTGTGTCATTTTCCTATTTATTTCAAGCACAGTCTATTTATGGAATAAATGTTAGAAAAGATCAATAACTGAAGAGTCAAAAAGAAAATCACCTGAGGTCAGCAACTCCAGACCTCACCAGCTTCTCACTCTTAACCTTTGACCCTTTCTTTAATGTACATTAAGTGTATTTAGACAAAACGAGGTGACATGGATAATCTTGCAATCACACACACAAAAAAACTGATTTTGTCATGTTTTCTAAGCGTGCATCGTCCCCTAATTTACCAATGAATTGGTATTGATTATCCACTGAGTTCCAGAAAGTGTCATAGATGCTGGGAAAACAGCAGTACGCAGTCCCAAAGGCTGGCAGCACCCTCATCCCGGACAGCTGACACTGTTGCTAATCTTGTGCACAGACCCTGTGCTAGTCCGCTCACTGTAAAGTCAGCTTTACCCCATTTCTACATCTGGGCAGAAAGGTTGCTCTCAGCACGTCCTGTTGCCGGGACCGTCTTTCCTAGATGCTGTGATGGACCAGGGTGGAGCCCTGCGTGTGCAGCTCTGGATCTGAGGTCTCTCTGCTTCTTGTCTTTGGGACCACCCTGCTGTCCATGGGTGCATCCCAAGACAGAGCCACACCCCTCGATGGAATACAAGAGAGGCCTGTTCTTTTTGCTTCAGATACATTTGCACCGCACAGGTTTGAAACCCTTTAGAACTTCCCTACCGCCAGAACAAGGGAGATGCCTATCGGCAGGAGCAGGTGGACCTGCAGCAGGAAGCTATGGGCAGTCCAGGGCTGCTAGCCACCTGCAGTGCGCCTCTGAGTTTATCCTACCAGACTCTGGGTATGCATCTGTAAAATGGAAGCACACTGTGGTGAGGAAAGCTATGCCTGCTGGTACTTGCCTGTGCCCCTGCCGATGGGCCCTGATTATACCTCAGAAGGGTTCTAAGAGGCGGGTATCTGGAGCCCCACTAGAGAAACTGAGGCTAGGAATCACTCTCCAGGGAGAAGCCCCAGTAACCTGCGCCTTCTTTAGCTCCACCTCTTTTCATCAATACTAGGGACCAAGTCCCCAGTCCATGAGCCCTAATTAGAAAGCACTTCCATACACCTCCAATCACAGCAGCTAAGAATGGGCTTCTAAAGAGCCAGGGAAGCTATCTTGTCCATCTGGGAGGTGGCAGCATTGGAGACTCTGTCCAGATGCAGGTGACCAAGTCCTCTGGGCATGGAGGAGCTAACAGGGAGGCAGACTGGGCCTTGGCTCCCCTGTGATACATGGAAAATATGTCTATTGGGGGCCAAGCAATGCGGCAGGCAGGGCCTCTGAACCCAGTCAGGGTTTATGACAGCCACCTCTCTGCTCCGACAACCCCAGGGAGACAACATTGTCCCATCTCACGAATGGAACACCCGAGCACCCAGCCCAAGCCACCTCTGTGGCCACCCTGTGAGCCCCATGGCTGATGTAACAAACCACCAATAGTTTAGGGGGGTTAAAACATCACAAGTGGGGCCGTGGGTAAAATCCTTGCTGCACAAGCATGGGGTTTTACCTGACTTTTACCCCAGGCACCCATATAAAAGCTGGAGCTCCGGCACACACCTGGAGCCCAAGTGCCGGGGTTGGAGTGGAGACAGGTGGATCCTGGGGCCTGCTGGACCACCATCCAAGCCAGTTCAGTGAGTTCCAGGTTCACTGAGAGACCGCGTCTCAAAAAAATAAGATGGAAAGCAATTGAGAAGACATCTGAAGTCAACCTCTGGCCTCCATACACATGCACACACTTGTACACATGTACACTTGTGTGTATACACACACACACACACACACACACACACACACACACACACACACGAGCACACAGTTACAGAGTTCTAGAGTGGACCTGTAGTGAGCTGGGGGGAGGGGGCAGTGTTCCTCCTGGCATCTAGAAGCCCATTCTTTGCTGCTGTGGTTTGGAGGTGGTACGGGGGTCCGTCCAGTTTCTCACGGGATGGCACCTTGGTTCTTAGCGTAGTGGTAAGGAAGTGGGACTAGTATAGTGTGCAGGTCACGGGGGGGGGGGGGTCTCCTCTAGAAGGGATAAAGGCGGTTAATTCTGACAAGAGGGTTTAGGGGGCAATCCTGGCTGCTTGCCACACTCTAGTTTCTTGTCTGGCCGTGTGATCTCCTCTCTCTCTCTCTCTCTCTCTCTCTCTCTCTCTCTCTCTCTCTCTCTCTCTTCTTCCCTCTCCCCCTGCCTCCTCATGTAGTCCAGTCTCACGGATAACTCACATGCAGCCAAGAATGGCCTTGAACTTCTGATCCTTGATGCTGGGGTCACAGATGCGCACCACCACACCGGGGGCACGGATGCACATCACCACACTGGAGTTACAGATGCACAACACCACACCAGGGTCACACAGTGCTGGAGACTGCACCCAGGACACACACACACACATACATACACACACACACACACACACACACACACACACACACACACACACACACGCAGCCTCAGAAGTTACTTCGTTGTAACGGAAGGCAGACTGCCGTCCCCGGCTCCTGGAAGCACCACCTGCAACCACGATTTCTGTGCATCACCTCTGCGTGGGGCACCCGTCCCCTCTCTGAAGGCCACCCCGGTTGTTCTCGGTTCCCTCCCTGTCTCAGGATCCGTGACTTCGGCATCATCTGCCAGGTCAGGTAACTTCAATCCCTCAGCACTTGGGACATGGCTCCTGAGGAGGCCACAGAGCTTTGCCATCCGCAAGACGCCTGAAAAGACCCAGATTCAACACAAGACTCTGTTTTTCTCAACCTCAGCCTCCCAGGCCTTTACAGGTACCCATGGATAAAACACCAAACAAACTACCTTGGTGCAAGTTTATCCCCAGTTCTTCATGGGGACACAGTCACACGACTTTATTCACTGTCTGCTGGGAACTTGAATGGACTGGAGTGTTTCTACAGCAACCCTGAACATCAAAACCAAAGAAACCCTCAGCGGACAGGGAGCAGGCTATGAGAGATCTCCCTTCGCATCTTGGATATACAGTCAGGGTAAATGGTTTCATTGCCCTTCCAGACCTCGGTTTACCAATCTGCAGAATGGGGGTAGAAACCTTAACCTTCCCATAACGCAGGCCCTGCTGGTGGGTACACTAGCACCCAGTGCCTTCCCCCAGTGCCCAGCTCTGTGACTATAGAGGCACCTTCCTAGGCTGGACAGATGGGGCCTCAGCCTGCTCACACTAGAGCCAATTTCCCCGGCTCATTGTCCCAAACCAAATTAGGGGCTCACAGACTATGGCACTCAGCCTTAATTGGGACTCACAGATGCCCCGCCCGGCACTGCCTTTCTTCCCTGTTCCCCTGTCCCCAGCCAGGCCATGCCTTGGGGGAGCCAGAGGCAGCCTGGGCTCTGCCACCTGGGCCCTCACAGACGAAGCCTCAGTGTAAGCAATTAGGGCCAGGCCGGGACTGCTGGTAATAGGGAGGTGCTGGGCAGCTGGGCCCGCATCGATCCCAGCCTCTGGTGACCCTAGGGAACAGAGACAGCCAACAGGCAGGCAGATGGTGGTCTCCAGGGCCCAGCCCCACCCCCTGGTGCAGAACAGTCACTCATGGACACAGGCCAGGAAGGAAGGAGGCCCCTGCTCCTGGAGGCCCCGTGTGAGCCTGCGAGCCGGGTGGGGGTGTTTGGTCCTCACATTGCAGACGTATTCAGGACCGAGACTCCCTTAGGGGCCTTGCCCTCCAAGAACCTGAAGCCCAGTGGTCTGTTCTGTCCACGTCTGGCCTCCGGGGTCAGAGGTGGCGCAGCTTCCCCATCAAGAGCAACGTGCCCAGGACTCCCTGTGCCCCGCCTCATGGAAGGTTGTACAGGCTGGCGGGTATGGCGTGGCTGCCGGCAGGGTGGCCATCTGGGGGTCTAAGGAGGCCTGAGGAGAGGGAAGGACCCACCATCCGTGGTGTCTGAGCCCACCTGCCCCACCCAGGGGCAGGGATGGGGCTTTGCAAACAGGAAGCCGGAGCCTCCACTCTGGGGCAGGGGTCCCCGGAAACTGCAGCCCTGGGGGGTTCTGAGGTGTGTGGGGGGCGAGGGTCCCTCAGCCGGCGACTGGATTACACGAGACAGGTGTTCTGAACTACGTGTAGGATGTGCCGTGGGTCTGTGTCTGAGTGGGGACACGTCCACCTGACTGAGAGGAATATGAGCATGTGCATGCGTGTGCATCTGTGCCCAAGTGTGTTCATAGTGTGTCCATGTGGAGTGGATGTGCCTGTGGAAGTGTACATGTGGAGTAGAGGGTATTGAGTGTGTGCACACATGTGTTGCCTGTATGAGTGTATGTGTGCAGTGTGGGGGGGGTACATACAGACCATGGGTGTGTGTATATTTGGGTGTGCATACAGAATATGCATGTGTGGGAGTATACACATGTGTGTGTGCACTATGTGTGTATAAAGGTATACATAGTGTGCAGTGTGTGTGCATGTGGTGTGTTGTCTATATGTGGGTGTACACAAGAGTGTGCATGTGTAGGCATGTAGGTATGCATAGTGTGCGTATGTCTGTGTGTGAATGTTTATGTTGTCTTCTGAATGTAGTGTGCACGTACGAGGGTGTACATACAGAGTGTAGGATATGTGTGCATGTGGTGTGGGGGGTGTACATACAGGTGTGCATGTACGTGCATGTGGGTATACATACAGAATGTGCATACATATGTACACACATGTGTGTACACGTGTGTGTGGGTGCACATACTGAGTGTGCAGCATGTGCATATTTTGTCTGCTGCTTGTGAGTGTGCATTAAGTGAGGGCAGATCAAACTGGGGGGGAGATGTTCTGAGGAGAGGGAAGGCTGAGGGACTGTCGGGCTTTGGGCCTCATTTCTGTGTCTGTTGCCAAGCATGGAAATGTACGTGGAACCTGCTGATGCCAAGCTTGGGAGGCTGCAGGGCTGGATATAAACATTAGTTACTCACCCTCTCTGGTCCCATCTTCTCTGCTTACAACACAGCCACAAATAGCCTGACCTTCGGTCGCCCCTCCCCCACGTCCTGAGCCAGGACTCCCGCAGCCCCGTCCTGAAGGGGGCAAGGACTTGAGGACTTGTCCAGCCACAGCTCACCAGGTGGGACCCTCCCCTGTCCAACGTGCGCGCAGGGTTGTGCTGGCCCACAGGGAGGGTGCAAACTTGCCCACCTTCCCACCGTCTGCGTCTCTAAGTGAATGGTGCCTCAGTTTCCCTACCTACAAAATGGAGGGAAGACTAAGAAGCTGATTGCCTCCTACCTCGGTCTCCCACTCGGGAACAGCTGTGTGTCCAGGAGCGGTGTGGGGACTCTGCTGACTGGCACAAGCACCCACTCATGCCACCTGTCGTCACCCTCTTGTCTCATAGGTGGCACCCCTGCGCTACCCCCTCCAGTCATTCCTCAGGAGACTTGGTGAGCCCACTGTGTACAAGAGGACACAGGTCCAGAGGGGAAGCCCCGCCCACCCCCAGATGGACTCTGCCATGTGCCTGGGGTCCTGCACATAATGCTCCCTCCATCTGCCTCTAAAGGGCAGTGGCTGGGGATAGAGAAAGTAGAGGGCCAAGCCCCCTGCAGCCCTGCCAGGCCACAGGGCCGGGGAGTAGGCTCCTGTCCAGCCACCCAGCACAGGCTGGCTAATTGCTGCCGTGAGGCCACTGCCCTGGACCGTGACACGGGCCCCTGACAGATGTGATTTATGAAGGCCCTCGGCAAAGCGGAACCCACTCAATGGCCTATTACCTCACTTAGCAGACACCTTGTCACCGCCCGAGAGCCGGGTGTTAAAAATACAAGCCAGGCGGCCACTGGACGTGTGCAGTCTCCACCTGCTGTGGTCCAGATCACGGCCCAGGGCTGCTGCTCTCCCGCCCAGCTGGGCTCTGAAGATGCCCAGGCCCTCACAGATGTCATCAGCCTGGGTTCCAGTAGCAGAGGGTGAGAACAGGCATGAGGCTTCGGAGTCTGACTAGCCCAACCATGGTCGGCATCCCTGTGGAGACCATGTAGCTGAGGCCTATCCAGTGGACCAGAACCAGGTTCCCAACCCCAGAGCCCTGTTGGCCTCATCTTACCTCTGTTGCTGTGAAGCTACAAGATGCTCCGAGGACCACTGGGCAACTCTCTGCCTGGAGCTCCACAGGTCTGTCCCTCCCTCTCACAGGGGCCCGGGCCCCCAGGGTCACCCTCTGTAATCCAGGCTGCAGCTCCTGAGGCTGGCAGCCCCCCAGGGGCTTCCGTCCTGTGCCATGGACCTCAAAGGCCCAATGCAAACCAAAATCACAAAGCCCTTGACCAAAAGCGGGAAAACATCACATCGCCAGGGTTCTAGAAGCATGTCCAGTGCTGGACTTCCACACAGCCTTGGGAAAGACCTGTTGGCACGCCTCCTTCAGGGCCCAAGCACATGTGTGTATCTGTGTGTTCACGCCTGTGTGCCTGTCTGTGAATCCACAAAGGTTTTCAAACAGTTAAGATTCAAAGGGGCTGACCCCTTAGGGGAGGCTTGCCAGCCAATAGTTTCCATCTCCGTATTACCTACCTTGGGCCCTGTGTCCTGGCTGGGCCTTCTGGGAGGAGCAGGAGGGCTATGCCTACAGGTCCATGGACACCAGGCTGGGCAGCCTTGACCCTGAGCATGGAGGCCAGCAGGCTCCCTCACACCTCCATTCATCACTCACTGACAGGGCCACAATAGTATCCGTAGCTGGCTGTGCTCCAGGGAGCTCATAGTCCTCTGGGCAAGGCAGGAGGTAGCAGAAACTGTGGGGACCCAGAGGAGGCCACTGACCCACCCTCCGACTTTGGCAGGCCTCCCAAAGATGACTCATCAGTGGGGATCCAAAAAAGGAGGTGGCAGCCAGACGGGAGTGTCCGACCAAGCTCAGGCCTAGGCTGGGAGGAGCCAGGTCACCTGGCCTGCGGAATGTCTTTCCCAATACTGGCTTCTCTGCCTCTCGCATTTCCTATGATTCCACCAGGCCTCGGTGGACACCTCGCCCTGACTTCACACATGCATGCACACTTAGCCTTACAGCTCTGAGGTCTTTTCCTCAGGAGCCAGGAAACAACTCACCTCGAGGCTCCTCCTCCACACACACACCCTCTTGTCGGCAGCCATATTCTAGGACCAAATCCCAGCTCCAAGGAGGGGCTGAGCAAATGTGTGTTCGCTGACTGAAGACAGGAAGACCTGCCCGTTTACAAAGAGTAAGCTGAGGGCTTTGGTCCCTGATGAACGCAGGCAGGGTGACCGACCCTCGATGCGGGACTGAGAAGAACCCTGACACCATGGGTCTCTGTGGACCACAGAGAGAAGCCTGAATCCATCCCACCTCTGCCCCTCCCTCGGCCTCTCCGAGGAACTCACCTATACAGTGGGATCTCCGGAAGGGTTAAATGCTGAAGTGCCGTGAGGAGGTGTCGTTGGCAGGCTCTGTCAGCCTAGTCCTGGGGATATTTCCTCTCTACTCCTCAGAGGTCAGAGGGGACCCTACCATCATCACCATCGCCACACGGGGAGCTGGTCAGGGAGAAGGAGAAGGTTGTCACCTATGTCCAAGTCATTTCCCATCATCCTTTGCCCTGAGGGAATCTGCTGGAGCTCAGTATGCTTGCAGGAGCCATAAGACAGACTCGGGACCCTTTTTCCACCCCCCACCCCCCCCCCACTTCACCTCAGGAACCTAGTTGCTTCATCCCCTCCCTGAGCTGGGTGGCTCTGCCCCGGGGGTGCAGTGTAGCCTAAGTCTAGAGAGAGTTGTTGCACAATAGAGCTTGTGGCCCTGGCTGAAGAGTCAGCCTTTCAAAGTCTGAAATTCCATCAGGGCCCTGACCCTGAACTCTCCATTGCTCACCCACCTCCATGGAGCCCCTGCCTGGGTCCCCTCGCAACAGCAGAGCCCAGAATCTACATTAAAAAGAAGGCTCAGCTGAGGTTGTTCAGCCAGATCAGACATTCATTCAACAAGCATTCCCAGCTTATTTAGAGGCATGAGAAGCAGGAACGACATCATGTGACATCAAGTGACCACCACCTCCTGGAGCCCACACTTGAAGTGCATTAGGTTAGGATATAGAGCCCTGGGGTGGGGGTAGGGGGATAATTGGGGACACTCACAGCCAAAGCAGTGATGCCCAGATAAGGAGAAGGAGGAAGAGTGGACTCCACAGAGGGGAGAGAAGGAGGAGCCATATGTGCAGAAATCAGGAGGCAGGAAATCCCAGTAACACAGCACCACAGCAGACTCAGAGTACAGACAGGTGTAGCACAGAGGCCTCACACGCCAAGCCGGCAGCTGTGTTGGCACAGTCATGCAGGTGTTTGGCTGACCCATCAACTGGTCATTCGGCAGTTCCTGGTGTTTTATGGGTGTGGGTCCCAAGGAAGGCAAGAATCAAAACAGCTGAGCCTCTGGAATGGGCCACAGTGGGCTAAGCAGAACCAGGGATCCTGTCTCTGCCCCAGTCAGAAGAAAGCCCAGGGTTCTCCACTGTCCATCTGTCTGTCTACTCCCATCCACCCATCCACCCACCCATCCAGCCAGCCAGCCAGCTATCTACCAATCCACCTACCTACCCACCCATCTACACACCCATCCACGTAGTCACACATCCATCCACCCATCCATCTTACATCTCTGTACATCCATCCATCCTTCCATCCACTCATCCATCCATCAGTCCATCCATCTATCCATCCAGCTCACACATCCATTCATCCATCTATCCAAGTCACACCCACCTTCATAACACAAACAAATACCTCAGCCCAGCCCCCAAGTTCACAGACCAAAGTGGAATAAATCGGTGCAGGTGGGTGTGAGGGTAAGGGAAGTCGCCCTTGTCCAAGCCAATGGCAGAAGCCCCCAGAGCATTGTGACTTCTGACTCAAGCCCCAGACCCAGCTTAGGCCAAGCTGGGCTGGGAGACACACCCACTTGACCGCCATCTTTAGAACTTTGCACAGAGCTCCCAAGGAGCTGACCAAGTCAGGTGGGTGTTGGGGACAGAGCACAGCTGATCTCAACTCTATTTTAGCTTCTGGTGTGTCCCTGGAAGGCCTGGGCTGGGGAGGCTGGGGTTTTATGAGAGGGATTTGCGAGGCTATTTTCAGTAAGGATGGAGAATCAGCGGTACCTCGCCAGTCCAGCAGGCATAAAGGCTCAGAAACCTAATCCCGGCCACCACCCACCTGGGAGCTGAGCCGAACTGGCATCGGGTTCCTGAACAGTTCACAAGCAGGGCTCTGACTGACAAGGCCAGGGCCTGGCCCCATCCCACAGACAAGGACATTGAGGCTTGGAAAGGCGGAGGCTGGCATCCCAACCCGGCTCCTCCCCAGGTCCCAGGACAATAAGCTATTTCTGCTCCCAGGCCTAGCCAGTGCCTCGCCTAGCCACCATTAATCAGAAATGGCGATATATCACGCTGCCGACAGGCGGGACGGTAGGCGCCTGTGCGTGCCAGGCTCCATTCCAAGCACAGGGCATATTTCACCATCCACCTGTTTTCACCCCCGAGACCACCCGGAGATCAGGGCTGTGCCCATTGGACAGAGGAGATTCAGTCATCACAGCCCTGGGAACCATTCCCTGGCCCTCCAAGCCCCACCTGCCCTAACGCTGCACCTCATGGCCGTGATCTAAGGAGTGACAAGACCCAAGGCATCCTCAGTTCACGCAGAGATAGAAGGCAATCCGGGCCCAATGAACTATGAAGTGGGGCCATAAATACAAGTCTGGATTCGAATCCTACCCTGACTTGGCTTGGCTACAACCTCCTGTGAGGTCACTGGCCTTTCTGAGCTTCAAGTTCCCCTTCTGAGAATTAGGGGTCCTTCTCCCCCCCAACATGTGCACCCCAACAAAAAACAATCCTGTCTGTGGTCAGATGAGGAATCTGGCGCCCAGAGGGACCAGTGGCAGAGAGGCTGAATGAGCACTTAGAAACCGTGTCTGATCCAAATGGCAGTTAAGAGGCAGGGGACTGGGTCTCCGCCTCCCACACAGCCCTTTTTGGGAGCAGAAGTTGGGGGAGCAAGAACCCCAGGGTGTAACCAGCCTCCTGTGACCAGCTGGGCAGCCTTGAGCTGATGACCAGATCTCTCTGAACTGTCTTTTCTCGGTATCAGAATGGGGACCGTCCTGGCAGGGGTGTGAAAAGCCAACAGAGG
Organism: Peromyscus californicus insignis; assembly: GCF_007827085.1. Lineage (NCBI taxonomy): Eukaryota > Metazoa > Chordata > Mammalia > Rodentia > Cricetidae > Peromyscus > Peromyscus californicus. Next base: position 1,581,497 of record NW_026294540.1, on the reverse strand, counting down.
GCACCTGTAGAGTCAGGGAGGTGACAGCAGGGGACCAGCCAGACCCTGCCAATGTGGGGGTCCAAGTGGGGTCCCCAGGACATGAGCACAGGAAGGTGCAGGGCTGCCTTGGAAGGCCAGTGGGAACAGGACTCCCGAGCCCACAAGGAGCTGAGTGAAGGAGCCGGTGCAGCTGCAGCCCATGTGGAAAAGGAGGCTCTTCCCGTGCGCGCAGGCTTGCAGGAGTGCGTGAGTGTTTTCTCTGCCCTTTCCCCATTAATCTGTTTGCTGTGCCCTGTTCCCGCCCTCCCACCTCCTGGGCCTGTTCATCCCGGGCTCGCTCCCTCTCCTGAGGGCTCCACGGGTCATTAAAACCGAAACAAGCCCGGCTCTGATGGTTAAACCAGATGCCAGGCGCGACCTGCCGGCCCCTCTCGGGGTCAGACCGTGGGGGGCCTCGGTTCCCAAGGGGGACGGGCCAGACGAGGGGAAACCCAACCCGAGACACATGGAGATCATTTGCCAGAAGAATGGGATCCGTGACCAACTCCAGCAGAGGGCAAGGAGGGAGAGAGGGGGTAAGGGCAGCGGGGCCAGGCCAAACTGGGCGCCACCCTGTGCTGAGGCTGGCTCTGCCCACTGCAGGCTTCTTCCCTCCCCCAGCTCACCAAGCCTGGCCAGGCCTCCAGGCCCTCAGGACTCCTGTGTCCTCTCCAGTGTGCCAAGGACTGAAAGAAAGCATTTGCAGCCTCTGACCCCATGCAGGACATGGCCCTCAACAGACAGCTGATACACAGAAGATGAAATCTAAGGCTCAGAGAGGTTGTGTGACTTTCCAAAGGACACACAGCAAATCAGCAAAGGCATCAACCAGGGATTTCCCAGAAGGCTCTGCGTAGCTTGTTCCCTAGGAAGGGACAGAGTCAACTGGTCACCATTTGCCAAACTGGTCACACCGTACCTTCTCGCCCCTTAAGGCGGATCTCCTGACCATGGCTGGCCTCCATTTGCTTGTCTGTTACTTTAACAACAGTTGTATTCCACACAACTCAGGCGCCATACGTTCACCTACCCAAGCTGGATGGTTCTTCTGATACATTATATCATTTTTTAAACCTTGGCAAATTATAAATATAAAATTTTCCTTTTGAGTTCCCCCCCCGCCCCCACAGCCTGACCTCAGACTCACAGCAGTCCTCCTGTCTCAACCTCCACAGCTGGTAGTTTTGAATATATTCAGTGACATCCAATGGCATCAATACATTCCTGATAGCATCCAGCCATCAGCTCCAAGTGTCCCCACACTGGTCCCCCGTCTCCAAAGTGCCAGGCAGTCATTTTTCCCTCTGTGGCTCCTTCGGGCCCCATGCTCTGTCCACAAACCCACCACAGGTGGGTTCCAGGTCACAGCCACCTTTCCAACGTCATGACCCACGTGGTAAAGCCACGGCTGTTTATACTTGCTCACCCCTTCAGAGGGAAGCCATGAGGTCACATGATAAATCTATACTCAGCGTCTTCACCGTCCCTGAACCCTGGCTCAGCCTGGATGAGGGGTGGGGAGCACCCCCCATCATCTCTTGCTTGGACTACTGCAGGAGACACCCCACCACACCCTGCCTCTGCCTCAGCTCTTCCACAGGCTTGCCACGGCCAGCAAGGCCATCTCCAAATTCCTCTCCAGCTCCAGTGTGACCCCTGCCTAGACCCACATTGCTCTCCGAAGAGAATTCACAGGCACCGTACTCACAGTGGAATTCCTAATGTCCCCTCTGAGGCCGCGCGGCTGCCTCTGTCCACACCACAGCCCGTCCCATATATGCTGTCTGCTGACTCAACTGTCCCTGTGGGTGCCTTGGAGCTGGACACTGTGTCCAATGTATGTCTCCCAGGGTCCTGAGTACAAGAAGTCCTCTGTAAGTAAACGTCCTTTGTTAATAAAGAAACTGAAACTCTCCGAGAACTAGCCTGTCTGAGGATACAAAGTGCCTGGAAATGGGTCTGTCTGCAGAAACCTATCAGCAAGGTGCCCAACAGGTGCTCAGCACACCCGGGGCATCCCGACTTCCTTGGAGTCAGCCCAAACCCTGCCTGCCTCTAACTTGCTGTGTGACCTCTGTCAAGACTGTTGCCCTCTCTGGGCCTTGATCACCATGACTTGAAAAAAGCATCTTCGCCAATGTCTGCTTAGTGGAATTTGATGGTTAGCTGCCCCCCCCCCCCCCCGTCTCCCCCCTTCCTCAGATCCCTTGTCTCAGCTGGCCCCTCCTGCCTGCAGGTAATTAGATGGACACAGTGGGAGTCGCAGGCAGGGGAAGCCACCACTGGCAGCTCCTTCCCCTGAAAGGGGCCCCTCAGCCCCTCCGGCCCAGCTCCATATCAGGAACAAAGGCCTTGTGGACATTCAAAGCAAAGCTCTGGGCTGGAGGCCAGAGTGGGCGGCCACAGAGATGGCCACGGGGCTCGTGGCGGGACGGCCAGTGACTGGAAGCTGTCCCTATCCATCAGTCAGCGGTGACAGCTCCTGGGGCCTTGCAGCCCCCCTATGGTCCAGCCAGCTGACCCTCCTCCTTCCCCGCCTGGTGGCCCCAACCAGTGACCTGAATAGCAGATCCTCCCCGAGCGGTGACGAGCAGGCCTCTGGTCCCGGCTTCTGTTCCTCCCCAGCTGCATCCCAAACACTGAGAGAAGAGAGACAGCCTCAACAGCCACCCTCCCCATGCCGAGTCCTAGGAGTCCGGGAGGTGGAAGGACCTCAGCTTGGTCTGCTGATGACTCGCTGGGTGACCCTGGGCACGCTTCAGTCCCTGCCCCGACACACACACACACACACACACACACACACACACACACACACACACACACACATGCACACGCACACACACACATGCACGCACACAGGCACACGCACACACACGCGCACGCGCGCACACACACACACACACACACACACTTTGAGGTTGGATTCTCATCTCCAAGCCTTTGTGGATCAGGTGATGCTGATGTATTTGGTGCACCTCGGAGATGGGCTCAGGGGAGTGCTGGTTTCAACCTGCCTCTGCTCACTTTTGCTGTGTTTCCCAGACAAGCTACCAAAGTCTCTGAGCTATGTATGTGCTCCCCCTAGCCCGTAAAAGCAACGCCGGCCTTTCTTTGTGAGATCAAGATAGGGTCAGATGTGAGAAAAGCATTCTGGGCAGAGGGAACAGCTGGAGTGAGCGCTCAGAGACAGGACCACACTGAGAGCATCATCTCAGGCATGCATGCAGTGGAAGTCACCCTGCCTATAGCAGAGCAGTGAGGCAAAGGGACGGTGGCCGTGGGCCTGAGCTCTCGCTCAGGTTCCTTCCTCACTGGGTGTCCTTAGGGAAACTGCTTGGCCTCTCTGGTCTCCAGGCCAGAGACTGAGACAGGAGAGCAATACCAAGATATGTCTCTTAGAGGGAAAGAAGGCCTGTGCTGTGAACCTGGAGCGCTCCTGAGTGAAGGAGGAAGGCCGGGACCTGGGAGCTGAGGTCTGCTTGTCACCACCCTTACCGCGGGCCATGGGGAGCCGTTTGGCAGATGTTACTGGCTTCCTGTCAGCAGGTGCTTTTCTTCTGGAAGCACAGAAGCCAGGGGTGTCAACTGGTCCAGGAGTTCCTACAGCCTGGGTGGTAAAGGGAAAAGGCCCGGCTACACGCCCGTCACCGGGAAGATGCCCCAATGCGTAGTGACACATCCGTGCTGCGGAATAGCCCGTCGCCACGACCGTGTATCAACTGGAGCATCACGTATCAACAAGGATCAGGCTCAAAATAAGACTCGGAGCCAAAAACATGCCCACAGGACATGTCTGTGGGAAGGGCATGCCTACAGAACACGCGGAAACAGGTCTAGCCACGCCCCATTTCCTGAGCACATGCGCGGAGGAGAAGGCGATGTGGGAAGGGCGGAACCAAGGCAGAACGGGTAGGGCGGCCTATTGGCTGCCAGGACCCTTGCTCACCTTCCGTTTATTCCTACTGTGGTCCTCACATGCCCAGCGCTGCCCCGTGCTCGCCCCATGCTCGCCCCTTGTGGCTCATCTTCCTTTGCTGGGAGAGCAGTCCCGAGGTTAAGTGTGGGGTTTTGCCTGTAGCTCTGTGTCAGCTCCTTGGGGCCTGGGATGTAGTAGGTTCTCACAAAGCTGTGCTGATACCCCTGGAGGGAGGGACGAGGAGGAAAGATCTCCAAGACGGAGGGGCCAGCAGTGCGAAGCGTCCACAGGGCCCCGGTAACAGCGAAGGTTGAGACTGAGGTAGAGGGTCACAGGCTCCCACTCTCGGCCTCTGTGTCCCCACCACCCTGGCCAGGTCTCCTGGACTCCACAGGCCCACTCTGTGGAGCAGGAAGGAACCCCGTGTCCCCGGGGAAGATGGAAGGTCTGAGCACGGCCACCCAGGCACAGGAAGCACCTGGCTGCTGTCAAAACCAGTTTCTCCCTCTGCGTCAGAGAACCCAGAGAGACGGGGGTGAGGAGAGACTGGGCCTGGCACAGCGGTGCCTCCTGCCCACCGTGGCCTCACCAGTGCCGGCATGCCTCTGGCAGTGACACTCACTGTATCCCAGCTCTGTGCCGCCTATCACCTCCCAGGCCGCTCTGAGCCCTCCTCCTAGGGGCCATACCCTGCTGCCTGAGTCCCCTTCTGTGCCCACCGTCGCCCTCAGAACATGGTCCCCCACCGACCCCAGGCCCCACTGCTCCAGCTGTGCCCTCCATCCAGGGCCTCCACCACGGGTTTTAACATGCTGTCCTCCTCTGTCATGACACTTCCTCTCCTCCTCCAGCTCAATCATCAATCCTGGGTATTCACTAGGTATTTTTATGTCACTCCTCCGACAGTCTTATAATCGCTCCTACAGCCTTCCTGAATGCCCAGCATGGGCCCCCAGAAGACCTGAGCTCCAAGAGAGCAGGATCCTATGTTGCTCGGGTAGGTTCAGTCCCTGTGAATGAACAACCAAGAGTGTGAATGAATAAATGAATGGGCCAGTGTGTGAACAAACCAGTGAATTTATATCTGACCAAATGAATGGATGAGTGAGTAGGTGAATGAATGAATGAGCAAATGAATGAGCAAATGAACCGGCTAGTGGGTGAATAAATGAATGAATGCATGAGTAAATGAGCTAATGAATGAGTAAATGAACTAGCTCATGGATGAATGAATGAATGGATGGATGAGTGAGTGAATGACTGAATTAATGGATTTGTGAATGACTAAAGGTACAAATTAGTGAATGAATGAGCAAATGATGACTGAGCACTTGGATGAATGAGTGAGTGAGTGAGTGAGTGAATGAATGGGTAGATGAGTTAATAAATCAATGGATGAATGAGTGAACAGGCCACATGTGGCTCTTCTAGGTCAATCCAAACATCCTTTAGGGATCTGGTCTCTAGAGAGTGCTGCCCTGTGTGGCTGCAGCCTCCCTGGAGTGGGCTGGAAGAGGTGAGAAGAGCCCCAGGCTGACTTCCTGCAAGACAGTCAAGGAATGAAGGCCACTAAGCCCCAGTGGGCAAGAGCCAGACTGGCAGAAGGAAGGCAGCACCCCAAATGCCCCCAGGGGTTCAGTTAGGGTTCCCACCAGCAGGCAACTAAGTACATGCGGAAAAAACCAAGAGGCCTGAGACATGGCCAGGGAGGGGCTGAGCCTGGGGACACTTCCCTTCACAGCCTGGAGAGCGACTGAGGACCAGGACATCAGGGTGGAGGGGACGGCTCTGCTGACTTTCACTCACATTGGACATCTGCATCAGAAGGCCCAGCCCACACTTTCATTGTCCCTGTTTTCAAAGGCGGAAACCAAGGCTCAGAGACACCAGGTGACTGGCCATCCAGTAAGGCAGAGCTAACGAAAGGCTCAGAGAGATGGCTGGGGTCATCCAGCAGGCAGGTGCCATGGAGGCGGCACCAAGTGAGATCTTGTCATCCTCCTCATTAGGCCACATCTTTAGCAGCCCTGACACTTCCTTCTCCCCCCTTCTCAAGGGAGGTAGGTTGGGGTACAGGCCTCAGGTTCCCCAAAAGGCATGGTGCCCTCCTGTCAGTGTCCTCTGACTCTCTCAACAGAAAGTTTCTCTTTCACATGTATTTGCTTAATGTGTCAGCACTTGAAACTATGAGGCTCCTGTCACTGGCCTGGGACCTGCCACAGCAGCTCCACCTGTACATCAGGCTTCCACAGAGGGAACAAGGTGCTGCTGTGGAACCATCTTTTTGTACACTGTAAAGATTTGTCACTCAGAATGGTTTAATAAAGGGCTAAATGGCCAATAGCTAGACAAGTAGAGGTTAGGCAGAATTTGTGAACAAAAAGAGAGCATGGGAAGAAGGAGGGTGGAGTCACTAGCCAGATACAGGGGAAACAGGAGGTGAACATTCCATGCTTTAAAAAAAGATACTGCTACATGGTACAGTGTAGATAAGAAATATGGGTTAATTTAAGTTGTATGAGCTAGTTAGTAACAAGCCTGAGCTATCAACCAAGCATTTATAATTAATAATAAGTCTCTGTGTGGTTATTTGGGAGCTGTCTAGTGGGACAGAAAAATCTGCCTACAAGGTGCAGTAAGTTCTTCTTGTACAGCTCACAGATCTTCTGGGGGTTGGGGGGGCGAGTTAGAACAGTTCCAAGTTCAACAAAGAACCTATTGGGTAAAGGAGGCAGCAAGGAAAAGTCTGTGTAGGGACAACTCGGAAAGCTAGCCTCAAGTACTCCCACTATTCCAGTCTGGGCCAGGAATGCTGACTCCACGTGAGGTACCTCTGTCTCAGGCCCTAACATCATGCTTCTGACATCACAGGTGCTCTAGCTCAGGGGCCAGCTGGACCCTGCGAAGACTTGAAGACTGCTACTCTTGCAAAGGCCCTGGGAGTAGCCAGGAGCAAGCCTGCAGGGGCAGAGCTTCAGCCTGATGCTGAGTGAGCCCAGTGAGCCCCCGAGAGGGAGAGGGAGAGGCAGGAAGGAGAGGAAGAGCAGGATGAGAAAGAGGAGGAAGAGGAGATGAGGAGGAGGAAAAGGAGGAGGAGGAGGAAGAAGAAGAGAAAAAGAGATAAAAAAAACTAAGATGAGACATGAAGGGGCAGAATTGGAGGGAAAAGAAAGAAGAGACATGGAGACGGTAGAGAAATGGGAAGTAGAGAAGAAGGGAGAGGAGAGGGGGTAGAGGAGAGAGGAAGGGAGGAGGGGGAGAAGGGAGATACAGAGAAAAAGAGGGGCATCCCATCCACATACAGGCTGGTCCTCAGGAGCTCCTTCTCTATCCCGCCCCAGGACCAGGGACAGTCTGCCCTGTGCCCCCTTGGATGGATAGGTGGACAGGTGCATGCATGTAACTATGATGTGGCAGATAGATGGATAGATGGGTGAATAGAAGGATGGATGGATGATGGATGGATGGATGGATGGATGGATGGATAGCTGGGTAGGTGGGTAGATGGGTAGGTGGATGGATAAACAGAAGGAAAATTGTGTGGATGAATCGATGGGTGGGTGGATGAATAGATGAATGTAAGGACTGATGAATGGATTATTAAGTGAGTGTATGAATAAGTGAGTAGCTGGATGAACAGATGGATGGATGACGGGCAGATGAATGAGTAGGTTGATAGATGAGTGGATAGGCAGGTGGGTGGATAAATATATAGATACCTGGGAAGAATGGTGGAGGTATGATTGAACTGATGGATGGTGAGTGGATAGATAGAAAGACAGCAAATGGATGGACAGATGGGTGGATGAATGGTGGATAGATGAGTACATACATCTATGAAAACACTGATGGATGAGTGAATGGGTGATGGATATGTGTCAGGGAGCACTGATGGACAGACGATTGGTGGATATATGGATGGATGGGGAGATGGGTCGACAGATGTTTGAGTGGAAGAGAAGGGCAGTTTAATGGACGACACAGTCCATGCTGGTTGAAGGGCCTCTTCTCCTGTCTCAGATCATTCCAGCTATCCTCCAGCATCTGCGCCAGGGTCCAGACCAACAGGCTTTCTAATTCAGGAATTCATGGTGAGGACTAAGACTGACCAGGGACTAGTGAAACATTTGGAACACAAACAGGTCAGGTCCAGGCCCAGAGCAAAGATGGCTGCCCAAGGGTTGTCCATGGAGAAGGAACAAGACCACGGCCTCGTGAGCAGACCAGAGTGGGACACTACAGGTAGGGTTCAGTTACTGAGAACCAGCATGGCCCCTTGAGCTCTGTCAAGCTCTCCTGGTGGGAAAGGTGAAGGCGGCATTCGCTTGGAGACCCAGGGTAGTCAGGATGCATTTTGGAGATGGACTTGAGTTTTGGCAGTAGGACTGTTGTAAGCACGGATGAGCCGATGGAGTTCCCAGTTCAGGTTTAATATCGAGGACAGAACGTACGTCCATCTGTGTAAGACTGGCTGCCATTTTTAATGGGAAAGTTAAGGGCCCCTTTGTTTATTCACAGGAAGATAGTCACAGAATGTCACTGTGCCCTCTGCCTTCCCATCATGCCAAATCTAGAGACAATGTACCAAGTCCTCTGCTTCCCAGACATCAGCACAGCATGTACCCAACCAAGCTACCCACAGCTCACCAAATCCCCCCAAGAGTGACAAGACCAAGTGTCTGAAGGTGTCGGGTTCTCCTGTCCCTCCCCAGAGCTAGCTGACCCAATGGCAGCCAAGCCTGCCCGCCCCCCCCCCCCCCCCAGGGAGCAGGCAGTCTCCTCCAGCGGTCATGTGTTAGGGTGGTGCTAATCTCTCACTCCTGTGTCTGGACAGGCACATACAGGGCTTGTCCAATGGCAACCTGGGTCCACGACCTCGCTGGAGAGAACGCAGCAAGCAGCTGGCCCTCCCTGCCTGCTTGACCTTGGGTGGGCTGCATTCCAAAAGTGATGGCCCAGGAAGGGGTCATGCTTGAATTCTTCTATGTGCCTGCTGGCTCCAAGGGTCTCCTGACTGACAGAGGAACAGAGAAAGTCTGAGAGCAAGGGCTTCTGGGAAGTGCAAGATAGGCCCACGTTAACCACGGATCACAGATCCCATCCAGCCAGCTAATCTTCACACACCTCAAGGACATTAGGAAATGAACTGAAAGACCCACTATGAAGGTGGGGAAACTGAGCCCCTGGAGCCAGGGCCTTGCTGCAGGCCACAAAGAAATTGGGCTAAGCTAAGGTTAAACCCACAAGTCCTAGCTTCCAGGTAAGTGCCCTGTCTTACTCTGAGCGCTCCCCAGCTGGGTAAGGGTGTGAGGAGGCTTGAGACAGCGAGGAGAAGAGGAGTGATGAAGACATGGGATCCTTCACTCCTCCCCCACTCCCACATCACTCAGATTCTATCCCTCCCAGAAAGGTTCTGAGAGGTCCTCACATGGCCCCCAGGGGCCAGGTCACACAAGGCTTTACAAGAGGCTAAATTTAAAACTGCAACCCAGACCTCAGGACAGGGGAAAAACACTTGGAGGAGGGGGACCCCGGGTGAAGCTGGAGCTTCAGGCTCCTGCCCAGGCCCTCTGAGTCACCCAGGGGACGCAGTTCTAATGCACAAGGGAGGGGTTTGGCACCAACCGCAAGGCTTGGCCAGACGACCTGTCACCTAGGGCTCTCTGGCTCCTACCTGGAGCCATTGTTCCTCATTGGTCAGGAGGAGAGGAAGAGAGACACCCCTGCACAGGGCCAAGACTAACACTTCCTGCCAAGGAGCAAAGTGTGCTTCCTGTGAAACACTCACTCATAATCGAGGTAGGAATTAATCCCATGAACACAGACAGAAAATGTTCAGAGCAGGCGCAAGGCAGCTCCTCGTGGGTGTCTCTGGTCTCCTGGGTTGCTGCATAGGAACATCTCACATAGGACTAGGGACCTCACTTGCAGCATACACACACACACACCAAATACACACATATTCTCTCATACATATATACATACACACACAAACACATATACTCACATACACATTCACACACATATATATGCATACACATACATATATACACATGCACACACACCACATGCACATATATTCTCTCACACATACACACACACAGACATGCACACATACACATTCACACACACACATACACACATGTGCACGCACGTATGTACATACACACACATACACACATGCACACACACATGTGCATGTACACACACACACACACTTCTTGCACCACACTGTCATCCAGGAACCTAAAGGAGGAAAGAAATTTGGTGTGTAGGGAAGAGTCAAGACAGAATTCTGAGTGGGTCATAACCAGAGACTAAAGGGAGTCACAGGGTCTGAAACAGGGTGCAGGTTCCAACATGCATGTTCTCCCCACACCAAGTCACCTCAATGTCTTGCTCACAGAACCCCAGTCCTACCAGATTAAACCAGGGATCTGCTGAGCAAAATGTGGCCTGTTGAAACTGTGCTGGAGGCCCAGGGACTCCTGGGTAAGCAGAGGGGTGGCTCACATCCCCCCAGGGGAGTCAAGGACAGCAAAGCATGGGCCTCCACGTCCTCATCTGTAAAGTGGGCGCAGCCGTAAGGGAGCAGGGCTGGGCAGTAAAAGCAGACACGAACAAAACAGAGCCAGTTCCTGGGGCAGAGTCTCCCACCTTGGGGAAACTGAGGCCCAGAGACAGGCGAGATGGACGCAAGCTGACCTCACAGAGGAGGCCGTGGCAGGCAGGCCTCCTGCTCATGTTTGACAGGTGTGTCACCGCGGAAGGGGCCCCAACAGGCACAAGAAGGGAGCAGGGGGCCAGGGCCACCCATGGGCCTGCAGCATCCCTACCCCTGAACTCCTCCGCAAGCTCAGGATGCTGCTGAGAAACAGTCGTGTCCCCGAGGGGGAAACAGAGGCACACGTCTCTGTCACCTGCAGAGATTCCAGAGCCAAGTGCATGACGAGGCTGGGCCTGCAGCCAGTGCTGACACTTCTGAGATCCCGCTGCAGCCAGCCGGGCTCTGTCCCTCTGTCACCAGTTTCCCGGGTGTCCAAGTCCAGACAGTAGCGTTTCTCCCCTTCCTGCGGCCCAGATGGCAGCTGCCTCCTTTGTCCTGGGGGTGCGCCTTCTTTTGCTCAGCTCTCCCTGGCCTGCTCTCTCTTCCTCCCCCAGCCCCAGTCGAAGGACTGAGGAGCAATTCCCTGGATGGCAAGAGCAAACAAAAGAAGCTGCTGTCAGCTAATCCCAGGGCCCTGCCACCCAGAGCTGGGGGATATGGAAATGAGCTGGTGTGTATGCAAATGAGGCTCCTGGTGATTTGCATGGGGCTGCAGGATGTGGTGGAGGAAGGCAGTGGGAGGCTGCCAGGTTCTGCCAGCCCCTCTATGGGGACTCTTCTTGGTACTTGGCCTCTGCAGATAACCTCCCCAGGGACAGCCTCTCTGAATGCTGGTATGAAGGATCTGGGCAGTTGTAGGGTTTCATCCTTCCTATCTGGGTAAATAAATGGAATTTTCTGTTTATTGCCTCATTGTGCCAACAGGCTGCTGGTTGGATGTTTTATGAAATGCAGAGAGAAGTTTGAGATGGTGCTCAGTGAGACAGCAGACTGTGAGGGACACCCAGAGCAGGTGCTCTAGACAGGAAACATGCAGAGGCGTCTCCTCCTGCCCAGGCTGAGAATCCAAGGCAGCTTTGCGGTGCTCTGGATGGTGTGCCTGCAGAGTATTAGTGAGGGGGTCAGGCCACAAGGACCCGCCCAGCAGGGTCTGGCTGGGTGGAGGATGGGCAAGGATATGAGAGAGAAAAGGAAATAAGGAAAGAGGCTGAAGAATGGATGGGTGGATGGATGCATGCATGCATGCATGCATGGATGCTCTCTTAGTAACAGTTACTGTTGCTGTGATGAAACACCATGACCAAAGCACCTTGGGGAGGAAAGGATTTATTTGGCTTATGCTTCCACATCACTATTTATCATCAAAAGCAGTGAGGGAAGAACCTGCTGGCAGGAGCTGATGCAGAGGCCATGGAGGGGTGCTGCTTGCTGGCTTACTCCTCATGGCTTGCTCAGCCTGCTTTCTTATAGAACCCAGGACCGCCGGGCGGTGGTGGCGCACGCCTTTAATCCCAGCACTCGGGAGGCAGAGCCAGGCGGATCTCTGTGAGTTCGAGCCCAGCCTGGGCTACCAAGTGAGTTCCAGGAAAGGCGCAAAGCTACACAGAGAAACCCTGTCTCGAAAAACCAAAAAAAAAAAAAAAAAAATAGAACCCAGGACCACCAGCTCAGTGATGGCCCCACCTACAGTAGCTGGGTTCTTCCCCCATCAATCACTAATTAAGAAAATGCCTTAAAGCTGTACCTTATGAAGGCGTTTTCTCAATTGAGGTTCCCCCCTCTCTGATAACTTTAGCTGATGTAGAAGCCACGGAGGAGTGCTGCTCACGGGCTTGCTCCTCATGGCTGGTGCATCCTACTTTATGATAGAACACAGGACCACCAGCCCAGGATGATATTTCCCACAAGGGCAAGCACTCTCTGACTTAGGCCCAGTCCCCATACTTGAAAATGAGACAGACAATACCAATTCCAAGGACCTGTCTGCTAGTTCAGCAGAGACAAGAGAGGTACACCAGCTTCCTCTGCACCCAATGTAAAGAACCTAAGCGCATAAGCTGGGCTTTCCCATCGATGGGCTAAGGTTATGACCCGACTCGCCCAAGGCTTAGAGGAAAGCAGATCTCATGGTTACAACGGATACTTTCTCATTGCTATAGTAAAACGTCTGACAAACGCAACGTAAAGGAAAGAGGGTGTATTTCAACTCACAGTTCCAGAGAGATAGCAAGGAAGGCATGGTGGCTGGAACAGGAGGCTGCCTGGTCACATGATATTCACACTCCAGAACAGAGAAAGAAGAATGTTGCTGCTCAGTTCCCTCTCTTCATTTCTACAGTCCACGTCCCCAGTCAGGGAATGTCAGCCACCCACAGTGGGCGGGTCTTCCCACCTGAATTAATGTAATCAAGATTATCCCCACGGGAGGGGGGGAGATTATCCCCACGGGCATGCCAGAGGCCCATCTCCCGGGTGATTCTAGATTCTGTTGAATTGGCACCTGACAGTGATCACCACAACAGGTGTGTAACCCTGGCATGAGATGCAGTTACCGCCCCACAGAGGCCACGCTGTCTCCACATAGGCTGCAAAAGAACGTAACACCAGGGTCCGGCTGCTTGCTGCTCAGGCCATGTGCTGGATAGTTGTATGTCAACTTAACAGGAACTAAAGTTATCTGAGAGGAGGGAGCCTCAATTAAGAAAATGCCTCCATAAGATCAGGCTGTAGGCAAGCCTGTAGGGCATTTTCTTAATTAGTAGTTGAGGGGGGGAGTCCAGCCCAGGGTGGGTGGTGCCATCCCTGGCCTGAAGGTTCTGGGTTCTGTAAGAAAGCAGGCTGAGCAAGCCATGAGGAGTAAGTCAGAAAGAGGCACCTCTCCTCTCTATCAGCTCTTCCCTCCAGGCTCCTGTCCTGTTTTGAGTTCCTGCCCTGACTTCCTTCAGTGATGGACTAAGATGTGGAAGCGTAAGCCAAGTAAACCCTTTCCTTCCCAAGTTGTTTTGGTCACGGTGTTCATCACAGTCACAGTAACCATTACCAAGGCCACATCTGCAGCAGCCCCTCTTCCTACACAGATGCTGACAGGCGCCTACTGAGACACCGTGTGAAACCCAAGCTAACAGAGTCCCAGGTACCAGGATCTCTCACCTGGGGATGTGAATTTACATCAGAGGGACATTGGCACCACACACCCTGCTCCCAAACCCTTCCTTGCCTCCTGCCTGGGAATCAGAGAGCCTGGCTGGTGGCTTGTGCCATGAAACCTCCCCATCCTCAGAAAAGTATATAAACAGACCCCATTTCTGTCGTGTGTATCCCCGATTCCTTTCTGTCTGTTCTCAGTATTAGGGGCCCGAACTCTCTAAGAGCCCTGGCATGCTTTTGCTTCTCTGTGTGTTCATGACATTAATAACCCTACTCAATACTCCCACCTTAGACACCTTTCAGGCTGTCATATCAGAGCTGTGTGGGACTTGGACGCAGTCATTCCTGGCTTTCCCCTGCTGGAAAGATCCTGCAGGGTCCCCATCTACAAATCCTGTGGATGATGAACAGCATCAACAGATTGGAGATCCAGAGCCATCTGGTATACCTAGGATCTTGGCTGCTGCTCCTTTGCTGTGTCTGTATTACCTACACAATCTCAGGGAGGGGAAATTGTTTTTTAACTTGAGAATTCAGTCGACCATGATGTGTATGTTGGAGGAAGGGGGGCATGTCTGCCAGGAAGCAGAGAGAGAAGTGGCCAGGGATTACCCAGCCCCAAAGAAACACCGCACTCCCACCCCAGTTACCTACCTCTTCCAGAGAGGTCCTAATGTTTCCACAGCCTCCCAACATAGTGCCACCCTCTGGGGTCTAGTCAAACAAAAGACCCACAACTCCCAGTATTGTCCAGGGAGGGGAGTCGCTAAAAGGACCTGAGATTCACTTTTCTTCTGTAAACCTCAGTTTTTGCTTCTGTGAAATGGGCCTTAGATAACTACCAACGATAAGCTGTGTTGAGCAACTACTGTGAGCTCACCTGAGAGGGTTGACTCTGCTTCCCTTATCCTCACTCCCAAAAGGAGCAGTCTGCATAAGACAGGGATTGGCCTTCCCAAAGTTACACACAGAACACTCAGACCTTCTGCCTCCCAAGACCATCCACCTGGCTCCTACTGGAACCGGGCAAGACACAACACAGGTTAAGGGGGCAGACACTAAGGCCAAACTGTGCTAAGTGGCCCTGGGAAGGTTTTCCTGCAGAACTGAGGAATCTTGTGTCATGCAGGCTAAGTATGACAGTTAGGTTATTAATGCTGTGTAGACATACCCATAAAAAACCTGGCAGAGAGTAGGCCTTCTTTCAGCTCTCATTACTGCCCACAGCCCAACTCCCTCCAATGACCTCCACTGGAGAACCCCCCTCATTGACCTCCAATAGAGACCCTCCTCCAATGACCTCCACTGGAGAACCCCCCTCCATTGACCTCCACTAGAGACAGCCCTCCAATGACCTCCACTGGAGAACCCCCCTCCATTGACCTCTACTGGAGAACCCCCTCCATTGACCTCTACTGGAGACCCCCCTCCATTGACCTCTACTAGAGAACCCCCTCCATTGACCTCCACTGGAGAACCCCCTCCATTGACCTCTACTAGAGAACCCCCTCCATTGACCTCCACTGGGGAACCTCCCTCCTGACCTCCACTAGAGACCCCCCTCCATTGACCTCCACTTGAGAACCCCCTCCATTGACCTCCACTAGAGAACCCCCTCCATTGACCTCCACTAAAGAACCCCCTCCATTGACCTCCACTGGAGACCCCCCTCCATGGACCTCAGTTTGACCCACTCATAGAAAATGCAGCTTCTTGAACAGAACCTACTAACAACTGCAGATCCCATTTACCTGGAGCAGAGCCAAGATACAGGTCCCTGGAGTCACACAAAGCCCTCCAGATGCGCTTAATCCCATCCCGCATTAATTCTCAGTGGCCTCGGGCAATTTAGCCCTTCTTGGCTGGTGTGTTGGCCAGTATTACCTTGTGGCATCAGCATCCCTGGGATGTGGCCCATGTTGGTTACCCACCTATTGCACGTGGCCTCTGGAGCCACCAGGTGCCAGAGTTTAAATGCCCTATAGGCATCACATGCACAAGAGCAAAACAAGAATGGAGCTGGCCCATAGAGATTATCCGGGGCCATTTTACAGCTTTGGAACACAAAGCCCCAAGGCATGGCTTTCTAGGGGGGACTCCTAGGAGATCAAGAGGCTGAGATATAGGAAGCCTGATTTTGAAAGTGGGGAGAAAATCAAGGAGGATCAGGATCCAGAAGCCACACTGCTGCGGCCCATGGCGTGGGTAGATATACTCTCATCCCTACTGCTTCTAATGTGAAGAGATGTTCTTATCTCTACCTCCCTTGTGTCTGCCTCACTCAGAATAACCTCTTCACCATCAGTTCCACCAGTGAAGGACAGCAGCCCCATAGGGCTCAGGACCTACTCCAACTCCAATATAATTAGTGCCTCCCCAGGGTCTTCCTGGGGTTTGACGTCTCCCTGGAATCCCACCACGAAATGAAGTTCTTAGGCCGATATATTCTACGACAATGGTCTGGAGCATTGGGAAAGCAGAGAAAAACCCAGTTCATCTCTGGAGCATAGCATCTTGTCGGCTAGAACTCCTGACTTACATTTCTCTCCCCTTCGCTGCACTTAAATATTAAATGTAGTATTAATAGCTCACTTTTAATTACCCATCAGTAATGTACTAAGGCTCAGTAATTAATGAAGGGAAGGACCCAGCCAGGAATATTTCCTACTCCTCTGGGTGCTAAGGGCCGATGGGAGGGAGCGATTTGCATATGATTTGCATGTGAGGTTTGGTGGCCCTGGCTGGGAAGAAAGACACACAGCCTCAAACGTGAGGCCTGCTGTGGACCCAGCCAGCATCCAGCACTTTCCAGGGAAACAACATCTTTCTGTCTCTCAGATGAGAAGACTTGCACAGCTTTGCGGGCACTGGTGCCCCTGTGTGCTGGGATGTGGATACCCTCCCTAAACTCACTTTCAGGTTAAATTTCCATTGTGATAGCAGAGGTGTAATCTTAAGCGATGCTTGGGGGCCTAGGCTGATGAACCTCTGGGGCCGCTCAGGGGGCTGAGTTGGTAAAGTGCTCACCTAGCATGCATGGAGCCCTGGATCTATGCCCCAGCACCACACAAACTGGTGTGCCGACACAGGTAATCAGCACCCAGGATATGGAGGCTGGAGGATCAGGACTTGAGGGTTACCCTTGGCTACTGAAGACTGCTATGATACGTGAGACCCTGTCTCAAAAACACAGAAACAAAATCAAAGATTAATTCCAATCAGGCACGGAGGCGGACACCTTTCACCACAGCACACTAGAGGCTGAGGCAGGAGGACTGTGAGTTTGAAACCAGACTGGGCTACTTTATCTCTAAATGAAAGTTTCAAAAGGTGTGGCTCTAGCTCCGTGGAAGAGCGCTTGCCCACTGTGTGCGTGAGTTCAACCTCCAGAAAACAAACCAAAGTACCCTTTAGAAAACAGTCTGGTATCTCAACAGTCATAGAGCGGCCATCTGACCCAGCAGCTTGCTCCCAGGAGTACTGTGAGAAAGGAAAACTTGTGTCCCATGGAAACATAAACCACCATGTGGCATGACACAGGGCAGGCTTGCAAGGCCCGGCAGAGCTGGTCCTATCCTCTGTGGATAGGACCCTAACCCTAACCCTAACCCTAACCCTAACCCTAACCCTAACCCTAACCCTAACCAACCCTAACCCTAACCCTAACCCTAACCCTAACCCTAACCCTAACCCCAACACCTCTTTAGGGTCAGGGCTTAGGGCTGGGGCTAGCTGCTCATAGGAACCAGTGCTGTGTGGGTGTTGAGCATCCAGCTAAGTGCAGAGTGGGTAGCTCAGGTCCTCCCAGAGTGGGTGGCCTGGGTCCTCCCAGAACTGAGTCTGTGGCCACTGCCTGGTGGTCAAAGCCTGAGCCTGGACTGTGAGTGTGGCTGTCACCATCTGCTGTAGTTTGACTTTAAGGATTTGTGTGTTGGTACTCGGTGCCCAAGGCGTAGTACGAAGGAGTGGCCAATGCCAGTGTAATGGAACTCATCTGTTACCCCAGCACTTGGGAGGCTGAGGCAGGAGCCTGGACCACACAATGGGTTCTGGGACAATCTGGGCTATATATGCGGACAGACACCATCTCCACAAAGAAAGAATGGGAGGGATGGGGTGTGGAAAGGAGGCAAGGGATGGGAAGAAGGAAGGGATGTGGAGAGAATGAGAGGAACAGGGAGAGGAGCGAAGGGGAGGAGCCTGAGGGCTAGGTCCAGCTGGAGGTCACTGGGTCTGGGCGTACTGCTCTCGGGTGGGTTGATGCAGTGCTCACTCACGGTATCATGTGTTGTAAAAGAGCTTGCCTGCCTGGCCTTGGATTCTGCTCCAGCTTTGTTTACCCTGAGATCCCTCCCCAGCTCACAGATGCTCGTGCCATGGTGCTGCTCACACCTGTGGCCGACCCTCACCTGAGCAAGACCCCTGGATTTACATCCTTGCACCCTTTTTCTTTACCAGTCACCCAGAATCCAGGCTTCTCTAACAGCAACAGAAAATAAACGGCTACACTTTCCTCAGAACCATCCATCTTCATCGCCCTCCATGAACACCCCAAGACTGGACGTCACCAAAACATGCCCGTCCCTCAGCCCTTCCCAGCCAACTGCTAACTCTTCAGAGTTCTTCATATCCGTCTCTTCAGTGACCACACAGCGTTTTCCCCTGGGTTTATCCAAGTCGCCCATACTTAGTGAACATAACTGGTACCGGGTGAGCGCCTCTCCTCTAGAAACTCAACATGGTTGTCTGTGAAATGGGCCAGCCCTGGCACCACACTGTAGATATGTCCTATATCCTAGAAAGGCCCTGCACAGTGCTCATGGGCAAAAGGACACTCGGCAATCCACACGCTGCAGGCTAAGCTCGGGACAGAAGTATTTCTCATTGGGCTGTTGTTGTTTTTCCAGACATTGGAATATCCATCATGACAGTAATTTTCTACCGCAATTTCTAGTGTGACCCACGGTGTGATCCGTGGTGTGATGTTTTTCAGTTGAGGCATCAAGTGATACTCAAAATACCCTTGCTGTGGGAAGGTTCAGAATCCAGGTGTCCACATTAACTGGATGCCCAGCCCAGCCTGTGTTCAAAACACCAAAACTGAGACACACAGCCCCCCAGAGCCCAGCATCCGGGACAAACCAGAGAACTTTAGAGTCATTCTTGCCACATGGATGTACTTCAGAAAATGTGAGAGGTAGACACAAAGCAATTTCTTTTCTTAAAGATGTGTGTGTATGTGTGTGTGTGTGTGTGTGTGTGTGTGTGTGTGTGTGTGTGTGTGTGTGTGTGTGTTCAGAGGAGAACTTTTGAGAGACCGTTCTATCCTTCCACTCTGTGGGTCCCAGGAATTGAACTGAGGTTGTCAGGTGGCAAGCAGCCCTGCCCCCTGAACCATCTTGCCTGCCCCAAGCTGTCGAATCTCTACCTGTGTGGTAATCTTCAAAGGTACGCATTCATGTGTAATCTTATGTCACCCTCCTCTCCTTCAGTCTACCTCTTGCTCTCTCTCCAGGGCCCTCACTGCACCCCAAGCCTCATCTCCACCCTCATCCTGTCCACAGTGCTCTTGGAAGTCCTGTGTGCAGGAGTCTGCCTGGACATGGCTGGTGCCCACATGCCAGCTCCCCTGACTATCACGAACAGCCTCAGAGGTTGTAAGGGTGTGCATACCTCTCATAGCCCCCACTCCCCAGAGGCAGACCCCACAAGGACTCTATTAATCTCTGCCATCCTCTGAGGCTGGTGCCGCAGGCTGGCCAGAGAGGGAGGGGACACCTACCACAGTTCACTGGAGCCCTTAATGATCACGTCAAGTGGCCGGCCATTTATTAGTCTCCTTAGTGGCTGAAAAAAAGAAAGGAAGGAAAGAGAGACAGAGACAGAGAGGCAGAAAGAGACAAAGAGACAGAGAGAGGAGAGAAAGCAAGCAGAGAATCTTCAGCACTTGGGAGTCCGTAGTTTGACTTTTTTTTTTTTTTTCTGCCTGCTCCAAGTCTCAAATATTGAAGGGGATGTGGCTGGGTAGTGAGCCCAGTGGGGGAGGTGTGGAGGCTCTGAACTGAGCCCAGCTCAGCAGGCTGCACGTGGGTAGAGGCTGTGGGGCCCATCTTTGCCCAGGGCCATAAACCTCCCCTTTGTACGTGTATTAACAGATCCACAGGGGCCCTTCAGATAGTCCTGGACTCTTCTTTTTTTTTTTTTTTAAGATTTATTTATTCATTATGTATACAGTGGTCTACCTGCATGTATGACTGCAGGCCAGAAGAAGGCATCAGATCTCATTATAGATGGTTGTGAGCCACCATGTAGTTGCTGGGAATTGAACTCAGGTCCTCTGGAAGAACAGCCAGTGCTCTTAACCTCTGAGCCATCTCTCCAGCCCCCATGTCCTGGACTCTTCTATGGAGACAAATGAGTGTCCAGGAGAGGTGTGTGGACAGGAGAGGAGAGAAGACAGGGGCCTAGGTTGGAAGTGGCGATGCCAGGAGCATGTGAGTCCCCCAGACTCACTTTTCTCATCCACAAAATGGGCAAGACCAGAGCCAGCCTTGGGAATGAGGGGCCCTGTGAACATCATTGCCTTGACATTCTTGATTTTATCCTTAAACTTGAGCCAAGGGACACAGCAGGTATGTCCATGACAAAGGGGGACAAACAGAAGTCTCTCTCTCTCTCTCTCTCTCTCTCTCTCTCTCTCTCTCTCTCTCTCTCTCTCTCACACACACACACACACACACACACACACACACCACACACACACCCCTCCGGAGCACTGGAGTCACGGGCATATGTCATCACACCAGCGTCAATTCATTTTCCGGTCACCGTTTTGTCCTAAATTTACTTCCCACTGGGCCGCCCTAATGTGGGACACTCTGGAGAGTTAGGCCTTAGGGCACCACATAGCCTTTCCTCTCAGGGTTCTGGCCCCCACCAGGCTGTGCACTGGGCTGTGGTCATTGGTCACCTCCCCTGTTCCAGCCCTGTCCCCCAGGCACACGGGGCCCCTTCTCCCGCCTAGTTCAAGCTCTGGGCAGAACCTCACCACTACTCCCGGGTTACCTGCCACCCCCAACGTTTCTCATGTCACAGGAGCAAGGGGTGGCTCCCCAAGGTGCCCCCAGAGCCACAGCCCAGCCTTTGGCCCTACACGCTCCCTGACCACCGCTGGCAGAGGGTTTTCCAGTGCTGCGTCACATCACAGGTGTGCACATGCCCAGCCATGCTCTTCATCGAGCCCTGTATCCCATTCCATTCTCGCCAGGACCTAGGATACAGGCACGGTGAAAATCTGCATCCTCCATGTAGGAAACGGGCACAGAGTAGTTCATTCACTTGTTCAAGGTCACGCCGTATGTGACAGAGCCAGGATAAGCCCCCAACAGACTGGCCACAGAGGTGGGCTTAGACCACAGCCAAGCCTTCCCCTGGGGAACTGCCTCAGAAGGATTTGTCTATGTTGGCACCCAATTCACACTGCCAAGTCAAAGCCTGGGGGAGTAATAGAGTCTCTTGATAGCTGTGCGGCTCTGGATAAGTCCTTTCCCCTCTCTAGGAGCAGACCCACTGGGTGGCTGTCACTGCTTAGAGGGGGAAATGCTAAGGACTCATCCATGGGTCCATGGCTAGGCCTATCTCTGTGGGGAGGAGACAAGGGTCCAGGTCCCTAAGCTCAGACCAGGGTGACAGATCCCTCACAAAAGGCAGTACCCAGCAGGACAGGGCGGCTCACATGCCTCCTGCCCTCCAAGACCTCCTCACCCCAGGACCACAGCCCTCTGCCCACACCCTTCCTTCCTAGGCAGGAACTGCCAGGAGGGGCTGGGCTGGTCCCAGCTCACCCCAGCTGTGACCTTGAATTGAACAAAGTCTTTGTGTGGCCAGAAGCAGATACCATTGTCCCAGTGACCCTGGTGGCCCATGTTGGAAGCTGCCCACCAAAACAGCGAGGCGGTGCTCATGCCAGAGCCACATTACCTGGGGAAACTGAGCCACAGAGAGGCCAGAACCAGCTGATGATCACACAGACCTCAGTGGTAGCTGCCTGGCCCAACGCTGCCCCGCTGCCCTCCCATGTCTAGCCCACGTGGGCAGCAGGCACCCAGGGCATCCAATGCTCTCCTTCACGGGCTTCAGTGAACAGTGGACTCTCTCAGATGGCCACGTGTTCCTCTAAGCCAAAGGCCTGCCCAGGACTCCAGCCACCTGCCCAAGAAGACAAACAAGTGCCTGCTGCCCACCCTCACCCTCAGGCACACAGGAGACATCCTAGCTGCATCATTATCCCTCCTGTGGCCAAACTGTGTGACCCTGACCAACCACCTTGCCTCTGGGGACTGCCTTCCCCTCTCTCATCCTTTTGGCTGACTGCAGTGGACCACACAGCTGTTCTGGCTGAACCCCACACCCATCCCCACCCTCCAGATGAGGAAACTGAGGCTCCAAGAACGGGAAGCTGCACACCCCCAAGTCAGGAAGCATGCTCAGGGCTCAGCAGAGGATGTGGGTGTCCATGGGGCATAGGTGCTTCCTGCCCAGAGCCAGAGGTGGGGGCAGGGCCAGCCCGAGGGGAGGGGTAACTCTTTCCTGCCCAGGGCCTCCTCTTCCACTCCCTCCCTCCCCCCCTCCCAAGGCTGCCAGACAAAGCGTCCTTTATCAAGATTGTGGCTGCGTTCTTTGGTGACACATGGGGACAAAGGAGCGGACCAGGACTGACAGGAAAGCCCTTGCTGTCCCACAGCAGCCTGCAGCCTTCCCACGCCCCACCCGCCTCACAGGCCTCCCTGGAGCCTTCCAGCTTCCCTCCCCCCAAGGGCTCCGGAGGGTCTCCCGGGGCAGAGCACAGTCTCCGGCAACCAGAGCGTGATCAGGCTATCTGTTCGCCTCCCAGGTCCAAGAGCCTCGGTCTTTCTGTGTGTCTTTGACGGGTGTCTGAAAGGCCTCCATGCCCAGCAGCACACTGGGAGCAGGCAGGGCAGCTAGTACTGCTGTGTTTCATTTTCAGCTCTGCCCACGTGTCTCCTGTTCCCAGAGCTTTGCCCATACTGTTTCACTAGCCAGGGCGCTTCCCTGTAACAACCCCTCATCTCTCTCCAACATGTATCATCATCCCGCTCTCCTCCAGGCAGCCCACCTTGGCCGCAGTATAGCTGCAGTCCTGGGTGATTTGTTGACCGCATGTGGACACTTCTGCCCTGTGCACCTCCCCCCTTACAGCCCACAGTCTCTCAACTGCCCCTATCTCCTCACACAGTCACCCACTATCAGAGCCCCTTAAGGGTGAAACCAGGCTTTGCCTGTTCCTTCTCCTCAGACCTGGGACAATGCCTAGTCAAACTCAGACCTTGCTTTTGAGATGAGTGGGTGGATGAATAGGTGACGGATGGATGGAAGGATAGGTAGATGGATGATGGATGGGTGGATAATTAAACGATGGATTAATGGATGAGTGGATGGCCAGACAGATGGATTATAAGTGGACGAATTTATGGATGATGGATTAATGGATGGATGGATGAGTGGGTGGCCAGACATATGGGTAGAGGATGGATAGATGGGTAGATGGATGGATGTGTAAGTGGGTTCATGAGTATATGGATGGATAAATGAATGGGTGGATTATGGGTTGGTAGCTGGATGGTAGGTGAGTGGATGGATACACAGATGAGTAGATGGATAGACTGGTTGGTTGAGGGAGGGAGGGTCGGTGAATGGGTAAGGGGGTAGATGGATAATGGGCTGATGAAGGATAGATGAACAGATGAATAGGTAGATGAATGAAGTGGATAGATTTATGAGCAGATGGGTGTATGGACAGGTGGGTGAACGATGGAGGGATGATCAATTGATGGATAAACAGGTGGACAGATGAATGGGTAGCAAACGAATGTGTGGGGCTGTTTCCAGATTTGCTAGGGAAAAAAAGGAAGGGAGGGAGGGAGGGAGGTGGGTTCTGGGAAGTAAGGAGGTGAGTGGCCAGCAGGAGAGGGGTTGCTCTCTCCACAAAGCTATGCTGCACCCCTGACCCCATTTCTCCCCATTTGTGCTTCCCCTCAGAGACTGGACCATGGGGACAGCATAAGCCTTCAGAGTTCCCACGATAAAAAATAAAGAAGATGGCTCGACAGTTAAAAGCACGGACTGCTCTTGTAGAGGACCTGGGATCTGTTCCCAACGTTCCCACAGCAGCTCACAACCATCTGTTGCTCTAGTGCCAGAGTATCAGACATTAGTTTCTGGCCTCCGAGGGCAAGAGGCACACATGTAGTGCACAGACATACATGTAGGTAAAACACCCACACACATAAAGTTAGAAGAAGGAGGAGGAGGAGGAGGAGGAGGAGGAGGAGGAGGAGAAGCATCCCACAAATCAGACTCCCTGGTCCAGATCTCTCAGCAGAAAAAAAAAAAAAAAAAAAAAAGCCACTATTTCCATCAGAGCCTCAACAAAATCTGCAGCCTGGCACCCAGAAATTTCTAACCACCACCCCACCCCACCCCACCCCCGTCTGTTCACATGTTCACTTCGGATGCATCTACCAGGTATATGGAAAGCATACGGAAAAGAGAAACCCAAGTCCAGTTCCCACAGGAGTTCGTAACTTGAACACAGCTTGAGAAACCAATGTGCAGATGATTCCAGAGGACAGACAAAACTGCCCAGAGTCACAGAGCAGGGCCCAGACAAGAAGGAGCTGGGACCTGGGGTTCTAGACTCCTGGACCTGGGGTTCTAGACCCCTGGACCTGGGGTTCTAGTCTCCTGGATCAGAGCTCTCCCCTCCCTAGTTCACATCCAGACGGGGCATAAAGCCGGGTGACAGCGACTAAGATGGGGAGGGGAGAAAGGAGGGGTGAATGCCTCTTCATGGGGGGGGAAGCACCTGGCCACCTCAAAAGCTGGCTTTGCCCCCCACCCCCACCCCTGAACAGATAAGGAAGCTGGAGCGAGATGGGGCAAGACTGGAGCTGAGCCAGATCTATTCAACTCCAGAGCCTGCTGTTGAGCTTGATAGAGCCAGGGCTGCCGGGAGTGGCAACAGCTGCCTCTTAATTCAGAAAGAAGAGACGGGTGGGGGCGGGGGAGCATCCTCCCAGTGTGGAAATCTTAACCACAGACCAAGCCGGGATCGCGCCTCAGCGGGAGAGCCCAGCAGCACTCCTTCCTGAGCTCATCCATGTCTACACCTGAGCACCCAGGCCCTTCCCCAGCCCCAGCTCAGAGGGTCTTTGTTGCTTTAGCTGGGATGGGTGGCTCCAGGGAGGCCAGTAGTAGCCTTCCAAGCCGGACAGAAAAGGCTGCCTCTCAAAACAAACGACTTCCGGGGCAGAGGGCAGGGACGAGGTTCCAGGCGGGCCTTTGGGCTGCACGCGCGGCCCATTCAGCCAGCCCCGCCTGGCTGTGTGAAGAACGCAGAGAATCAATCACGAGCCCTGTGTGTTTGCAGAAAGGGTGCGTGTGGCGGGGAGGTGCCCGGGGACACGTGTCCTACTGCTTGGGCTCCCAGGCCCGCTGGACCCTGAAGGCTTTGATACCGAAACAGATTTTTCAGGCCAAAGCATGAGGGGTGACATCGGTGGCCACGCTGTCCAAGGCTGCATTCAGAACTCTAGAGTTTATTTGTGGGTCTTCTAGATAATTGTAGGGAGCAAGTAGTCTTGGAAGGCTTGTGGGTAGCGACAGCACAGTCAGGCGCTCATGCTTCTGGAACGTTCTGCTCAGCGAGTGTGCTCCTTCTCCATGCCATGGATCTGCAGATCCGTGGCACCTGGGGCCTGGTGAGCACTCCATGGACGTGAGAAAACATCTTTTTGTGCTGCCTCTCTCGCCCAGGCCTGCCTGTGGCTTGCCCTCCATCCGCTCTCTGGGCCTGTGGTCCAGTGCCCACCCCAATAGCTTCTCCACTTGCTCACCTGTGCTCTCTGGAAGCCAACCGGCTGGGGAAGTTGTCCCCTGCCTGTTCCCACTCTGAAGTAGCAAGCCTGCTGCCTGCACCTCAGGCTTTCTGTGCTGGCAGCCACCGTCACCCCAGGCCACTCTTCTTCCCTCCGGGGTTCAGTCTCCTCCTTGCCTTCTTGTTTCCTTTTTTGTTTTGGGGTTTTTGTTGTTGTTGTTGTGTTGGTTTGGTTTTGTTGTTGTTGTTGTTGTTTGTTTGTTTGTTTGCTACAATAGGATTTTGCTTTGTAGCCCGGGCTGGCTGCAAACATGTCATGATGCTCCTGCCTCAGCCTGGGGCATCCTGAGATAGCGGCATGAGGGTCCCATCTTCTTCTACAGTACTGGCCTGGGCTGTTGAGTTGACTCCCCGGTCCCTGTCTGTGTCCAGTCCCGGCCAAAAAAGAGCCAGAACTCTGCCCTCCCCACCACCCCACCACTCCACCCTACCACCCACCCCACCACCCACCACACCACCCACCACACCACCACACCATGCACAGGTGGAGTGACCAACCAGAGAAGAAGACAATGGCTTGAGGTCACTCGGCCTGGGGTAGGTAGTCTTGGCTACCCTCTCTACGGGATTTTTTGATCTCATAAAGTAACACAGAATGCCCGTTTCGATCAAGTCACTCTCCCGATTTAGTAATCAAGACACTGGACCAGCAAGATGCCGCAAGGGATCAAGGCTCCCGCCTCCAACAGTGCTGACTGGGGTTCTGTCACGTGGTGGGAGGAGACAACCAACTCTAACACCTTCTCCTCTGACTTCCACATGTGCACTATGTTACACACGCACATATTCACACTTGAAAATGCATATGCACACACACACACAAAATAAATGACAATGTACTGAAGTTTTTACAGAAAAAGAAATGCAGACGCTGAGACTCGGGGAGAGAAACGGTCAGTGTGAAGAAGGCTGGAGGCTGGCGGGACTCACAGCACGCAACCTCCAGCTGTCACAAGGGAAGACCTCAAATACACCGGTTTCCCACTGTTCTTGAATCTGCATTAATTGGGTTCATCCGGTCAGGGTCAACTTAACCTACTAAACACATTTGTCATTTTCCCCAAAGGGTGAGAGGATATGTGAGAACACGTCCCACCCGACACCAGCTGAGGGGCTTCCCAGCAGAGGTCTCCCTTCAGGGGCCCCTGGAGCTCCTACAATGTCTCACTCTGTTTGTTCAGAGTTCCTCTGGCCCCTGGGAGAGTTGCGCCTCATTTCTCTTCCTGGTAAAACACCCTGACAAGAGCCACTGAGGGGAGAAAGGGCTTATTTCATTTGCACTACCACGCTGCAGCCCATCCATGTGGAGAAGTAGAGGCAGCAGGACTCTGAGGCAGCCGCTGGTCAACACCGCATTTGTAATCAAGAACAGAGCCGTTCATTAATGTGTGCACACCCAAGTCAATAGTGCATGTGTGTGCTCGGTTCCCTCTCTGCATCCACACAATTCAGGATCCTCTGCCTAGGGAGTGGTGCCTCCCACATTCAGATTGGGTCTTCCCATGTCCATTAACCCAATTAAAGAAATCCCTCCAAAGCCCGCCCACAGATCAGTCTAATCTAGATATCTCCTTACTGAGACACTCCTCCCAGGCAATAAACACTGTGTAAGCATGACAGCCAAATCTAACCATCACATCATGCAACCTCTAAACACATTGCATGATGCTTTCACAATACACAGAGTTTAACCAGAGGTTACTGACCTTCCCCAGGGTGGGACATGCTGTACTGATGGGTTCACAGAGAGGTGGCGTTTCAAGGAATTTGCAAAGGTGTTTGGACATTCTGTGACTTTCTCCTTACACACCTGTCCTCCGTGTGAGGACCCAACCCAGGACTGTTCAGCAGTACAAAAAGAAATGAGGCCAGACCTGTTCAAGATTTTTCTGGGCTGGGGAGATGGCTTGGTGGGTTAAAAGTGTTTGCCTTGCAAGCCTGATGAGCTGAGTTTGGATCCCAGAATCGCATGAAAGCCAGATGCCGAAGAAAAGCGTCTGCCACCCAGCTAGGAGGTGAGAAGCTAAGAAAGAGAATTCCAGAAGCTCAGGGGCCATCCCAAGAGAGGATATGTGTGTTTCAGGTGGCAGTGATGGAGGGGTGGGGTTACCCAAGTCCACTGAAGCCCAGGTGATGGTGCCCCAAGCTCCAGATGCTGGATGTGGAGCTGCGGGGTTTGGTCTGACCTTCCCTCTCCTTCCATTCCTCCTTTTTGGAGTGGGAGTGGAAACTCCACGCCACTGTTGGTTGAATAACTAGAGAGGGGCTCTTCCTCTGGGGCTATGAGGAAGTCATTGTGAGACTGCTTTGGGGCCACCCACTCACCTTTAAGCAACCCCTCATTCCTGCTCTGTAAGGATGCCCACGAAATCAGTTGGTTCCCCAGGATGAATGCTGATGGACTTGTACTTTGGTTTGTCATTGGGACCTTGCTGTGTCTCCCTAGGGAAGAAATTCTCCAAACACAAGGGCTCCCATTGAAGGGATTTCTTAGTCTCTCAGAACAAATTTTGGATTTAGGGCTTTTTGACATATTAGAATTGTTAAGATTTGGGGGGCTCTCAGAGTGAACCTAACATGGTTCTCACTAAGAAATGTCCACAAATCTTTGAAGACCAGGGACGAAACTCTACGATTTAAAAGTGATACGTGGGTGTCAGGTTGACAAGGGGTGAACTTGCGAGGGTTCATCTTTGTTGTCAACCTGACAGGCTTTAGGATTATATGGAAATGGATCTCTGACTGTGTCTGTGATGTTTAGAACGGGTTAATTGAGGTGGGAAACCCAACCTGAATGAGGGTGTCACATCTTTAACCCATCAGCTAAGACTGGCATTCATTTCTCCATGCTTCTGGAGGCCGTGTGACGCCCACCTCGCCCTCCTGCCATGCCTTCCCTACCATGGTAGACTGACCTTGAGCTGTGTCCAGCATGAACCTTCCTTCCATTACCCTCATCTGTCACAGCAACAGGAGCCACCCACATGGTGAGCAGATTTCTTAGAAAGCAGAGAGAAGTGTGTAAGGCCTTTTGAGGCTCTGTTACCTCTACCATCTTCCATTGACCTCAGAGAGTCACATGATCAGCACAGATTGCAGGGAGAAGACATAGACTCGGTTTCCCAATGGGTCAGTATGCAGGACTGCAGTCAGTTTTGCACTGGGTGGTTTCCAGTTTTCAGCTAAGACAACTAAGTATGCTGCGAGCATCCCACTGCCTGTCTTTCAATGACCATAAGACACATATCAGGCAAGAGGGTTGTTCCTAAGAGTGTAAGGCCTGTGTACTAGTCTTGGTTACTATAATTAAATACTTGAGACTAGAAAATTTTATAGAGAAACAAGAGCCTCACAGTTCCAGAGGCTCAAGGACACAGGACTGGCATCCACTCAGCTCCGAAGAAGGCCTCATAGAAGATGAAACCAGAATAACGTTAATGCATTCAGTGGGAAGAGAAGATTAGGTAGATGGGTAGATGGATGGATGACGGATGGGTGGATGGATGAATTAATGAATAGATGGAAGAGTGGATGAGTGAGAAAGTGGATTGATGGAATGAGTGGATAACTGGATGGATGGATGGAAGGAAGGAAGGAAGGAAGGAAGGAAGGAAGGAAGGAAGGAAGGATGGATGGCTAGATAAATAGTTGGGTGAATGGATAGATGAATGAGTTGGTAGATGGGTAGATGAGTAAGTGAGTGGGTGGGTGGATGAATAGATCTAAATGGAGATATGAGTGAGTAGGTGGATGGATGGATGGATGGATGGATGGATGGATGGATGGATAAGTGGCTGGATGGATAAGTGGTTAGATGGATAGATGGATAAATAGATGCATGAGTGGGTAAATGAGTGGATGAGTGAGTGGATGGGTGGATGGATGAATATATCTGAATGGAGATATAAGTGAGTGGGTGGATGAGTGAGTGAGTGAGTGGATGGATTGAGGCAATAACAAGCAATGTGTGGGGTTCTATACTAAAGGGAGGTACTAGTCTAGGGCCCTCTCATTAGGCCTTCCTCTTAAAGGGCACACCACCTCAATACGGAGGGTTAAAACTTTAGTCCGTGATGAGCCTTTGAGGATAAACCAAAATACACTGTCTTCATTCACACCGCCCCCATGAAGGCTGCTTGCTGCAATGAGCCAAAACCATTGTAAGATCATTCCTTTCAGGAACTGCCTAAGGGCCACGTGCACATTCCCAGTTCCTCCCACCTCCAGGGCCCACCCCTCCACTGTCTATACTTCCCCCAAACTGATGCTCACTCAGACAGACTGTGGCTGTGGAAGCTGGTCTTTGCAGGTGTAGCCACGTTCAGATGAGGCAGGAGCATGAGGGCAACATCTCTGCTGAAGCGTGAAGCAAACTAACACATCTGTGATCCCAGAACTCAAGAAGCCAAAGCACAGGGGCCACATCCCCAGGGACACCTTCATCTCAGGCCTCTGTGTCCCGGAACAGTGAAGAGCTACTTGTCTGTGGTCCTACGGCCCCTCTCACAGCATCCCGGGAAGGCAATCCTCCCTCCTGCCGTCACCAGCTCCACCCTCCAGTCCAGATGGGGGCAGAGGGCAAGTTCCTTGTTGCCCCTGTACTTGACCTCTCACACTGTCTGGTCCCCAGGGTCACACGGTGCATGTGTCCCGGAGAAGATTTATCCCACCGCAGTGTGCAGTGCCGACTGGTCTCCGGTGATTTAGTCTCAGAGTCCCTTCTGACAGAGGGACACCAGCCGAGGAGCCTCTGTCGTATATCAAAAAGCAGATTGTGAAGACATCCCTGTAAACGCGGCGGGGGGGGGGGGGGGGGGGGGGGGGGGGGAAGAACCTGCCGTCACCGTAAACTCAGCAATGTGGCAGCATCAGGCATTCCATCCGCCATACTCCCCATCCAGATGTCTACAGCGGCTGGATGGAGGTCTCCATTCTTCCGAAGCTCTGGACACAAGCCTTCGCCCTATCTTCTTGGTGACCAAGGGAGCCACGGGGCCCAGAGAAGATCGCAGAACCTCATTTCTTACCTCCTCCGGGGGCTTGAGGTGAATCTGAGTTATTATAGAGCAGAGACATGGTCAGATCCAGGCCACATCCCGCTAAGCGTAGGAAGCAGAAGGCACTTCCAAATGAGTGGCAGCCACCCTACGTGCCCAGGGAGACTGAAGCAGAAACACTGCTCAATCCATAGCATGTCCCACGTCCACTCCCCCATCCCTGGATGGTGTTTTCAGAATGTCCAGGCTTGATGCGAACTCAACTCACAGCTGCTTAAGAAACTGAGAAGTTTCACACGGGTGGAAAATTATTGAAGGTACAACTTCAGGTGTGGCTGGATCCAGGGTCTCATCTGAAGCTGCCTCTATCTTTCAGGTCAACTCTCCCCTCGATTACCTTTGTACACGGGGAGGCAAGGGGGATTCCTGCGGCTGACGTTCTGTGGTTAGCCAATCCAGCAAAAGAGGCACGTATTTGAGGCATGCCCTAGACTTACAGGAGAAAACATCCACTAGCAGAGGTGTGCTGTGCTGCCTAATTAGCTCATGAGTTCCCTGTTCCTAGAGGCAAAGAAGCAGCCTGGCATAAACACGAGCTGACCCTGGGATCCAGCAGGCACTCCCTTCTGAGAACATGGGCTCGGGGACATATTGACTGGTTGTCTTCAGTGCTTAGCATCTTGTGTGCACCATAACAACTCAAAAATAATCCCGGCAGGTATTTCAGTCCATTTTCTGTTGCTGATACAGAGTGCCTGAGACTGGTGGGTTTGTCTGGCTCTGGGAAACCTCAGAACCGGGTGCCAGTATATCCCCAGCTTCTGGCAAGAGCCTGGTGCTGCTTCGACCCAAAGTTGGAAGCTCAGTAAAGTTGGACGTGTTCAAGCGTGAGGAAAGGGCTGAATTCCCAGGAGGGCAAACCCCTCAGAAGAAAAGCATCAATTCCATTCTGAGCTCCACCCCCATGACCTGAATGCCTCCCACTGGGGTCCACTCCCCACATCAGCTGTGCTGTGGAACTGAGGCCCCCACATGCACTGAGCTCACCTCAGCCAGCGCCCCAGCTTCTCCCCTTGATCTCTACCGTCTCCCCGTCCCCAGCTCCAGCCACCTGGTCCCCTCTGGTTGCACCTCAGTGCCTTTGTTTGGGCTGCGAGTGGACCTAGAAAGGCCTCCTACCACTCCTGGAATGTCCAATTTCTTTTCAACTCTCAATTTCAGGAGAGATGTTATGGTCTCTCCTTGGGCCAACCTCCCCTAACCTCTCTTTGGGAAGTCCTCTCCATCTCCAACCCATGGTCTTGCTTTCTTTTCTGTT
Organism: Peromyscus californicus insignis; assembly: GCF_007827085.1. Lineage (NCBI taxonomy): Eukaryota > Metazoa > Chordata > Mammalia > Rodentia > Cricetidae > Peromyscus > Peromyscus californicus. The sequence continues at coordinate 1,549,535 of NW_026294540.1, read as the reverse complement.
TCTGTACTCATGAATATGTGAAACAATTCTATTTGCTATGTCTCTCCACCTAGCATCCCAAGGACAAGCCTCACTGCATCCTGCTCTGGCTTTGGCTCAATGAATAGCCAGTGCTCAAGAAAGCTGTCCAGTGTGTCTCCTCACTTAGGGTGACACCAAGTGCTGAGTGAGGAGTTCTCAGCAGTATCATTTTGTGCTCTCTCCTGGAAAGGTTGCTCTCAGCCAGCAGGTCTCAGTGCCTCCTATTAGTGGCTTTTCTCCTCTCTAAGGTCTCAGAGTCACCTGCTTTCTGCCGGCAGATGGAGAAAATGGGAGCCATGAGTGCTGGTTTATGGCCAAGCCCATTGTGATAAAGCCATATGGGCTCTGCCAACGACAAAGGAGACGGGGAAATGGGTGCAAGAGGGAGAAGAAATGGGTTGAGTAGCAGCCAACTTCGGCCTCAACAGTGGAGGATGGAGAAATGGATGGACATTGGGGAGTGGGTGGACGAGTAGGTGAATGAGTGGATAGATGGGTGGGTAAGTGGATGGGTGAGTGGATAGATGGATGGATGGTGGATAAACGGGTAAGTAGGTGAGTGTGTGAGTGGATGGATGGGTGGGTAGGTGGTGGATAGATGGGTGGATGAGTGGTGGATGGGTTGGTGGATATATTGGTGGATAGATGAGTGGAGGCAGGGATAGATGGGTGGGTGATTGGTTGGTCAGTGAGTGAGTAGTGGGTGACGGGTAAAAAGGTGGATGGATGGGTGGGTAGTGGGGTGGTAGGTGAGTGGGTGATGGTGGGAGGTGTGTGGGTACAGGAGAGGGGTAGAAGGGTGGGTACAGTGCTTTCAAGTGCCTTTCAGTTTATGATCTTACAAAGCTCCAGATCTACTCTCACAAGAACCATCGTGTCGGCTGCTGCCTGTCCAGTTCCATCCCTGCTGCTGGAAACAGAGACGAAGGCCAGGATTCACTGCCCATGAGACATCTGGGTTTTCCATGTTGCACTGTTCCTCCCAACACTCCGCAGAGGAGAGCATGGAATCCCTTGGCGAGGAATAACCTTACGCTAGGCTCCACCTGGGTCCCAGCAGGCCTAGCAAGAGCAAGCACCATTTCATACCTTTCCTGAGCTTCAGGGGCATCTGTCTGTCCACGGCAGTGCTGAGTGTTCATTAGCACACTGTCTTTCATCTCCATGGTGACTCCATGTGTCGTTTCATTCATCAAACCATACACCAGGTTGCTGAGAATGCAGCTACAGGAGAAGAGGCTCAGGTACCAGGTGATAGGGGTAGCTTACATCATTGTGGTTCTGGATGAGTGTCCATTCTAGGGAGACAGAGACATTCTCCAGCCACAGCATCAAAAGAAGAGCATTGCCTGGGAAGGTCATGGGAGCTTGCAGGGAGATCAGGGCAGGGGAAGGCTTGGAAGGACAATCCATGCCTCTGGGTTCCTGAGGTTCTGTACCCATGGCTGCCATCTTCCCTGAGTCCCCACAGTTGAGTGCCCTTCTGTGTGGACACATATTCCTAACAGTGCCCAGAAACAGCCAAAACTCAGGGTATAGTGGCATCCACAAGCATAGCTTGGTGGTCTCCACTCTCAGCTGCAGCCTCCGGGCTGGGAGAGCACCCCTAAGGAGCTGCAGCAGCTGCAGAGTGGGTACGCTATACTTCTTCCTTCTGTGAAGAAGGCTGGAGGCCAGGCTGCCCTTCACTTTGTGAAGGAAGGCAGTTGAAGATGTGGATGCCGGGACATGGCTGGGTCTTGGGAATCTGGTATTCTGAGGCAGAAAAGGAAAGGCAGGCCCACCTCAGACCCTCCACCCCAGCCAGCACTCAGTGGTATTCCAGGCCACAGCCAGGCACAGGCAGCTGTTCTCAATGAAGGAAAAGGAACACACAAAACTCTAGGAAACTACTGACTGTGCGTAACCGCAATCTGCTCAGTGATTTGATCGTCTTGTATCGCTCTCCAGAGATAGAGTGTACATTCACCCCACCCCCACCCCCACCCACCCCTGTTTCTCTAAAATGTGAGCCTCACGCTCAATTTTTAGCCACTGGAGTTTGGAATCACGATCACAGATCTGTCATGCATGAGGTAGGGGCAGGGCTTGGAGTCCTCAGCAATGAGAGCCTCAGAGTTCCAGAGTTTCCCAAAGCTCAGGGTCCCCAGAGGTCAGCAGCCAGCCCCAGAACCAGTGTCAGACCCCCAGTCCCTGGAAAGGCTCCTGAGGTGAAGGCACAGCCCTGTGGCATAGTGCCCTGGCCCCAGAGTCACCTCAGCACCAAGGCAGTAGGTCGCCCCTCTCACCCTTACCAGGAGCCGGTAACTGGCAGTTACTCCCCGATCAGGATGGGTGGGGGTGGGGGATCAGATGGAGTATGGCAGAGGGACTCTGCACATCCTCCTCAGGAGGCCAAGGGCACCCAGGACGTGGAAATTAAAAAGGAGGGGGGAGGCCCAGCATATTAACCTCCTTAATCTTTCATTTCTGACATAGATTGTGGGCCTTCATTTCAAAGAATTTCCAGCTAATGTCTGGAGGGCAGAAAAATCTATTTCCCAATACACTGCTGCAGCTTTTGCCCCAAACGACCGCCCTTCCTGCCACAATCAGCTGCTCATTGATTTCTCTCTCTCTCTCTCTCTCTCTCTCTCTCTCTCTCTCTCTCTCTCTCTCTCTCTCTGCTACCACATCATCCCCAAATATATCAATACAAACAACATCTTTGAAGGAAATGCCAGCATCATCCCAGGCTGCTTCTTTGTTAACCCTGAAGCTGCTGGCTAGAGATAGACGGGACAGAGGGGCTTTCCTAGAGAACCCACCTCAGAGATTCATCTTTGTCCCCTCCCCCAAATGACAGGCTCTCAATACCGCCGGCGTTAGACTCTTCAGCCTCCATACGTTAAAACACCTTAGGGTGAGAGCTTGTGAAGTCATTTAAATGTGAATTAACTAACTTGAGACAAAATGAAAAATTCTGTTCCTCAATCACAAAAGCCACACTTCAATACTCAATGGCTGTGTGTAATTTGTGGTGAGTCTGTGGTCAGTAAAGCCTTGGAGCATCCTCATGGTTACAGAATGTTCTGGAGGACAGAGCTCCGTTAGATTGGGGGTCAACAAATGCATTCACAAGAGAGTCAAATTGGTACCCTGCCACTGAACCCCCACCCATGCAGAAAAGGGATGTCTTTGGCTTTGGGGACCATTCTCTGTCAAACTACCCATCTCTTGCCATCATAGAACAAAGCAACCATGTGTGTTATATACAAAATGGACCTTGTCCTGTTTTAATAAAGTTTTATTGACAAAAGCAGGCAGTGGGTCAGATTTCGTTTCCCAGCTCTGGAAATCCCCTGAAAAGACCTCAGCAGGTTCCAGCTGGTTAGAGTACTTAGGCTGCCCTGGAGGAGTTGTCTGGGCTAGAAGCTGTTGTCCGCTCCCCCCCAAGCTGCCCCCCCCCCAGGAGCTGAGGACCGAACCCAGGGCCTTGTGCTTGCTAGGCAAGCACTCTACCACTGAGCTAAATCCCCAGCCCTATGGAAGCTGTTCTTGTTTTATTTTGTTTTGTCTTGAGACAGGGCCTCACTATTTAGCCCAGGCTATCCTGGAGCTCTTATAGACTAGGCTGACCTCAAACACAGAACCCCACCTGGCTCTGCCTGCTGAGTGCTGAGATTAAAGGCGTGTGCCACCATGCCCAAATGATGGTTCTTTCTCGATGTGGGTACCACATGTTTTTGTTTGTTTGTTTGTTTGTTTGTTTGTTTGTTTGTTTGTTTGAGACAGGGTCTCTCTATGTAGCTTTGCGCCTTTCCTGGAACTCACTCGGCAGCCCAGGCTGGCCTCGATCTCACAGAGATCCGCCTGCCTCTGCCTCCCGAGTGTTGGGATTAAAGGCGTGTGCCACCACCACCTGGCTGGGTGTCACATGTTAACACTGTGTACTTTACAATATTTAAATGCTCTATCCCCCAAAAGAAGAATCTTTAGAATGTGAGAGCAGGGCAGTAAGAGGCTTCGGAAGGGTCCCGTGTGGTACATCAGAACATCTTTATCCTGTGGGGAGCACAGCAGGGCTCTGGAGCCTGGGGATAGGGGGCAAAGAGGGCTGTCCTGGGACTCTCCCACTCGGCCGCTTCTCCCTGTCTGGCATTATTTGGAACTCCTGGGGCTCAAAGTGTAACAGCAGCAAAAGAGGGGTCAAATGGGTCTGTTTCTAACTTGTAGAGCATGCTGGGGTCTGAGTAGACACGGTCAGTGAGGTGCTTGCTGCATAAGCCTGAGACCCGGAGTTCAATCCCCAGCACACGTATAAACGTGTCAGGTGTGCACCGGGGACACCGAAACAAGAGGAGCCTAGCACTTACCGGCCAGGCAGCCTGGCCTAATTGGTAACCAACAGGTCCCAGGGAGTCTATCTCAAAACACAAGATGGACTGGATGGATCCTAAGGAAAATAGCCAAGATTGACTTAGCCTCCACATTGGTGCGTGTGTGCAATCACACACACACACACACACACACACACACACACACACACACACACGCCGTGAGAACCTTTGAGAAAACTATACAAGAGGTGAAATGGGGGCTGGAGAGATGGCTCAGAGGTTAAGAGCACCGACTGCTCTTCCAGAGGTCCTGAGTTCAATTCCCAGCACCCACATGGTGGCTCACAACCATCTGTAATGAGATCTGGTGCCCTCTTCCGTATACTAAATAAATAAATCTTTAAAAAAAAAAAAAAAAAAAGATGTGAAATGGAAAGCAGAGTGCCCGGGGTGGGGGGTGGGGTGGCTGATGGGCTGAGGGACAACAGGACCAGGCAGGGAGGTCTCCACACACCACGGGGCCTCTAACCTGCTGAGACCCTTTGATGGAGTCTCTGGAGCAGGAGTTGGTGAATAGAAGCCCCAGGACTGAATCCAGCACACCGCGTTTGCCAATGGAGCACAGCTGGGCCCGTTAGGTGCACACACTCTTGGGATCGTGGAGGAGTGGAGTAGTTTTACTCTCCCTTGACATGGATTGCAACCTCCTCTGCCTCTTTATCTTAGAGTAAGAGAGACCTGGAGATCCAGGCGGGGGCGGGGGCCAGTGGGCCAGGTTCAAAGCTCATCTCTGGCTATGTGATCCTAGGGAAACTGCTTCACTTCTGTGCGCCTCAGTTATGAGATCTGTATAATGGGGGCAACGATAAGACCCAACTCATGGGTTGTGTCAAGAATAAAAGGAGGCGTGACTACTTCAAAACACTTGGCTTTTTTTTTCTTTTTCTATTTTCACAAATGTGGCATGTGCACTTGTGTGCATACATGCTTGTGTGCTTAGGATGTACGAGCACATGGAGACCTGAGGTTGCTTTCGGAATCATCCAGACATTCTTCCCCTTATTCTTTCAGACAGAGTCTCTCAGTCAAACCCAGAGCTTGCTGACATGACTAGCCTTGCTGGGCAGCTTGTTCTGAGGGTTCTGTCTCCATCCTCCATGGCTGGAATTGCAGGTAGGCTACCAGGCTCGCTGGATTAAAGAGGGCTCTGAGGGTCTGAACTCTGGTCCTCACACTTCTGTAACAAGCGATTTACCACTGGGCCTCTCCTCAGCCCTCAAAGGCCTTTGAAGCTTGCTAAGCATTTTGCTAGAGAAAAAGGGCCTGAGGTCTGCCAGGGCCTCCCTTCATCCCTTCTGAAGAGCTGAGGCACATGCCGGGCTGAGGAGAGACAGCAGCTGGGTTGCACCATGGCAAATGCCCTCTTTCCCAGCTCAGACCCCAGTGGGTGTCACCATACATCTGCTCCATCACCAGGGCCCGGTTGCCCATCAGGCAAGTCCCAGAACCTGGACCAAAGCCAGTAGCTTGTCATAACACCCAGGCCACAAGCCAGGAACTAGCTCCCATCCGGCAGCCAACCCAGTGTCCAACGTCCTGGGTCACAGAGAGGCCATACTGTCCTCAGTATGGCCTGACTCCTTCCGAGCTTGGCCTCTCTCCTGATGAAGGTCTATCCCACCCCCAACCCCCTTCCCTTAGCTGGAGGATACTAGACTCTGGGGCACACAGGTAACCATCAGACGTGGTCGGTCCTTCAAGAGCTATTTATAGAATGTCTTCTATGTACCTCCCCACGTCGTCAAGGCTGGGGCCCACAGAGAGCAAGAGAGCTGTGTTTTTCACGTGAGGTCACCTCTCCCAGGGATGAGACACTAACGGCTTTTTCAGAACTCAACCCAAAGGAAAGACCTGGGCGAGTTAAGACATGCAGTCAGGGGAGGCTTCCGGGAGGAAGCAATACCTGTGGAGAAACCTGACAGCCACGAAAGAGCCAGACAGGCATCTCCAGATGAAAAGCGTCCTTGGAGGAGGGGCGCACATGCCCACAGGCAGCAGAACGGGGAGAAGACACTGGAGGAAGGAAAGAAGAACTGGAGGTCCCGGGAGGAGGGGGGGCCAGCAGCTCCCAGCATGTGGCTCTTTTCCTGCCCCATCTGGTGACACCCGGCTTTGACCTGGAGATGTGAGGCCACCATAGAAGGCCGATGGCACACATTTACCAAAGTTCTAGGAGTCTGGGTTTAAACTCAGCCTCGGCTCTCTCCTACCTGAGCAAGCTCAACAAAGGCTGACCCTCCTGGGCCTCAGTTTCCCCAGTGGAAAAATAGGGCAGTGGAAGGACATCTTCCCACCGGGTATTGCAGGGGTCACAGAGTCACCAAAGGGCTTCACTAAGAGCCAGGATTGGTTATCTCAGCCAAGCTAGAGAACCCCTTGGCCCTGACAACAGGCGAGGCCTAATTATAGATGCCTGGAGACTGTTCTGAGCCCCTTGTGACTCAGGATAGGGGCCAAGGAAGCTAGTTGCCCAGGGAAGGAAGGGTCTCCAATGGTCACATGGTCTCTGCTCAAAGGCAGCCAGCCTGCTGTCGGCTCCCAGCTCCGCAGGACCCAGACAAGTCATGGGCGGTGACACAGAGCAGACGTGTCCAGGGGACCAAGAGTCAGGCTGGCTGAACACTGAGGAGCCATGTAACACTTTGATTTCTCTGTCTAAGTGGAGATGTTGGTGGGACCTTCCTCCCAGGCCTGTGAAACTCCCAGATCAGGGTCTGGTACCTGCACATCCCCAGACAGACAGACAGACAGACAGACACACACACACACACACACACACACACACACACACACACACACCTGTCACTTGGTGTTGCTTTTCTTGTGCTCAGCAGAGTCCTGCCAAGTTCTTTGTGTACCTAACTCTGTTAAACTGGACCCAGAGATGCCCACATACACCTGAGGTCAGAGCCAGCTCAGCCGGCCAGCAGGGTCGCTGGGACCTTCATAATGTGCAGAGAACAGCTAGAGGCTCCACAAAGCTGCCATTCCCGGCTCCTTGGCCAGTGGCTTGTTGGTCGCATGCTTAGCCCAGTGGGGGCCATCTTATCTGTGGCCTTGCTGGGGAAAGGTAGAGTGTCCCTTCCCCACCTGCCTGTGCCCCCACCCCCTCTGGTGGGTCCCTGTCCTCTAAGATGACCATATTCAGGATGATAAGCACCCTGGGTCTGCCCCTGTCTTGCTGTGAAACTTTGGGCAAGGCACAGAGCCACACTGAGCCACTGCCTGGACTGTGACATGGGTGAATGTGACAGAAAGAAAACACTCCAAACTGGACATCATCCGGGCTTGTCAACCCAGCTACTCAGCAGGCTGAGGCAGAGGGATTGCCATTTGGGGGATGGCCTGAGTGAGTTCAAGATCAACCTGAACAAGGTAGTTGACTCAAATATAAAAGGGGGCTGTAATTCAGTGGCTGAGCACCCCTCAGGAAAGGGAGCATTCTGTTGAGGCTGTTTGGGGTTCACTGTAGCCACAAGATGGCATTTTCTGGGTCCCAGGGACTCCCCTGGCGAATACTGCCTATGTTGCTACCTACTTAAGGATTTCATGGGTTCCAGCACCAACATCACGCCTGGTTGCAGGAGATACGCACTCTGCACAGCCCCAGCTCTGACTCACTGGATGAGCCCGGGATGAGCCCTGACAGGGCTGTCCCAATCTTGACATTTCCAGGTCATCACCTGGAAGAGAGGGAGCACTGCGCTGAGCAGAGGAGACCACCAAGGGGTTCTGCTTTTCCCAGAATAGAGACGCCTTGCACCTGAACTACATTTCCCAAGTGCCTTTGCAGCTAGGTGGTGTCATGTGATTATCTCTGGCCAATAGACTGAGAGGAAGCAAGTGCGTCACTTCCTGTCATGGTTGATAAACAGGTTTAGCTGCTCTGTCACTTTCTCCTTCCTCCAGCCAGGTGAGGACACCCTCATGCATGCTGGAGGCTTCAGAGTTTGAAGATGAATGCATCTCGGGTACCTGGTGCCTGCAGGGAGGAGCGCAGGCCAGCCAGAGGCTATGGTAGTATTAGTGGAAAGTCCATTATATGCGATATCCTGTGTGGACTTGGGACAAGTCCAGTTACGATTTTCCCACTTCACAGTGATGCAAACAGGAAGCCCGTTCAGTAGAATGTACACAGAATTCGCATCCTTCCCTGGGCCAGGGGGATACAGGGTCCTCTCTGGCAACGCTGGACCACAGCAGAGCGCAGCCCCACCGGCCTGCACTGTGCAGTGTGCCGGGTGGCCAGCGTCTTGGATAAAGCTGTTCCAAGAATTGCATGAGCTTTCCAATACTTCCGTAGAAAATCAGCTTTGTTGGAAGCCTCCTGCGGGCTGAAGTGAGCATCCTACACCCGTTGGGGCGGGGGAGGGGTGTCAAGCCATAAATGCTTTACATCATTTCAACTTAGAATACTTTGAACATTCTAACAGGTGCGACCCCATCATAAACTTGAGTGTTTTTCCAGCTGTGCATGCATTATCTCATTAAGCACTGAGATCACCTTCAGCAGCTCCTAAGGCCGGTCACACAAGCTGCTCCCTGTGGATACTCAAGTGTGTGCCAAGCCCTGAACTGAGTCTTGTTCATACTGGATTTACACAGCCACAGTTCCATCTGCTGAGCTCCTGGTTGATGTTGAAGCCCACGTTTCAGAAGCATGGGGTGGGGTGGCGGCACTCAAGCGTTCAAAGTGACGGTGAAGCCTACAGTTCAGGAGGGGATGGGGGACGTTCAGAGTCACGCCAGGTCACAAGCTAGTGAGGGGGGGTGGCGGCAAGATCAGTACCTTATCAGATTCTTCTCTTTGTTTTTCAGTTTTGTAACTGGGTCTCACTACGTAGTCCTCGAAGGCCTCAAATTCACAATCCTCCTGCTTCAGCCTCCTGGGTGCTGGGATTACAGGCATGTGCCACAGTGTCTTGAGAGGCTCTGAGAAGCCCCCACAACACGGCCATGGCTATGAGCATTATTAGTTCAGTAAGCAGCAATGGTTGGCCTAGGGCTCAGGGTCGCCCAACACCTGGCCTGCTGCCTCCCTTTCTCTGACCCTGCTTCTGTCTCCAGCCCCATAAACAAGCTTGGCATCCCCAGACCTGACATGATGCTAAGTAGATTTTTCTCTCAGCAGCCTTGATGCACCTTCAGGGTGGCTTCTGCTTCTTGCCATCCAAAACACTCTTACTTACCGTCTTGAGGGGAAAGACAGATTCTTCCCTCAAGGTGGCAAAAACAAAAACTAAGAAGAGAGTTAAGTCAACTACAGCGCCTCCCTGTGAAGGAATACTTTGCAGCCATTAAAAAGACTAGCATGGACCCAGGTGTGGTGGTGCACACCCTTAATCCCAGCATTGGGGAGGCAGAGGCAAGCAGAGCTCTGAATTCCAAGCCAGCCAAGGTTGCATAGTGAAACCCTACCTCAAAAAAAAAAAAAAAAATGAAGGCATGGGACCACTTGGGCTGATATCAAAACCATAATCCTGATTCCCAGAGTGTGTGTATCTCTCAGATGATCCCAGATCCAAGCAAATTGACAACCAAGACCAACTGTCACACCCAGTGTGTTAATCAGGGTCGTCTAGAGGAAGAGAACTGATAGAATGAACACACACACACACACACACACACACACACACACACACACACACACACATCTCAAAATGGGGTTTATTAGATTGGCTTACAGGTTGTGGTCCAGCTAGTCCAATGGTGGCTGTCTGCCGATGGAAAGTCCAAGGATGCGGTAGTTGTTCAGTCCACAAGGTGAGGTATCTCAGCTGGCCTTCAGTATACATCGTGATCCTGGAGAAGTTCCAGTTCCAGTGCCAGTGAGGGGATCCCTCGGCAGCAGGACAGGTGAACTTGCCAGTGAGAGGGCGAGCAGGCAAAGAGCAAGAGCTTCCATTTTTCCATGTCCTTTATGTAGGCTGCCACCAGATGGTATGGCCTAAATTTACAACAGGTCTTCCCACCTCAAATGATCCAATCAAGAAAAATCCCTCACAGCCTTCCCCAGGTGTTAGGGTTTTAGTTAATTCCAGATGTGATCAAGCTGACGACCAAGATTAGTCGTCCCACTCAGGAAGTCTGGAAGTCACAGCTGCCCATCTAATACTGGCATCCTAATGGGTAGGTTTTTAGGGTCTTGGAAACAAGTGATGGGGTGGCGGGGGAAGCCAGGAGTTGTCTCGGAGTCAAGAGGATCAGGACTTAACAGACTTAGGGGGCAGGAAAACTGCAGCAGGAGTGTTAGACGAGGACCTCTGCTTAAGACCACGCTCTCAAGGGCAGGAAAAAGGCAGGCAATGTAGGTGTGTGTGGTGACCCACACCTGGGGCCCCAGCATGGGCGAAGTGGAGACAGGAGAACCAGGAGTTCAAGGTCATCCTTAACCACATAGCAGGTTTGAGACCAGCCTGGGTTTCACGAGACCCTGGGTCAAGGTTCATCTTTAAAGAAGGAAGAAAGGAAGGAAAGAAGAAGAAAGGCAGCTGCCAGGAATTATGCGTGTCTTGCTATAGGGTAAGAAAACTTTCCCTGAAAACTGAGTAAGCATGGACCCATTTTCACATAAATTCGGTGTTTTAATTTGTACTATTTGAGTAGAAATGAGGTGCTAGCCGGGCAGTGGTGGCGCATGCCTTTAATCCCAACACTCAGGAGGCAGAGCCAGGAGGATCTCTGAGTCTGAGGCTAGCCTGGTCTACAGAGCAAGATCCAGGACAGGCACCAGATCAACACAGAGAAACCTTGTCTGGAAGAAAAAAAAAAAAAAAGAAAAGAAATGAGGTGCTAAACAAAGATGAACATAAACCCAGAGCAGGAATCCGATATCTCTGCAAACCAAATGTCAGCTCTCCTGCTGAAGCAGGTATGTGCTGGCCGAGACACCGGTATCCCCAGAGATACAGTCACTTCACCAATATGAGCTCAGATGTGGACATTGGAAGACATGTGGGAAACCAAGCGGCCATAAAAAGTCCTGGAAGGTATGAGGACAGACCATCAGAGCGACCATCTCTGCAGAGGAGGAGTGGGGCTGGAGGAAGGCAGAACTGTAATTACTCATATTTTAAAAGTTCAGATCCCCTGGGACTAGCGTTATAGGTTGTGAGCTGCCATGTGGGTGCTAGGAATAGACCCCAGGTCCTCTGCAAGAGCAGCCTGCTGTGGGAAGTCTTTCTGTGTGCTATGACTATGTGTTGCTCTGATTGGTTGATAAATAAAGCTGCATTGGCCTATGGCAAAGCTGTAGTAGAGTTTTCCTGCCTGGCCCACAGTCACGACAAATCTCTCTCACCTGCCAGTCCCACAGCCGCTCAGACCCGACCAAGTAAACACAAAGACTTATATTGCTTACAAACTGTATGGCCGTGGCAGGCTTCTTGCTAACTGTTCTTACAGCTTAAATTAATCCATTTCTATTAATCTATACCTGGCTATGTGGCTCGTGGCTTACCGGCATCTTCACATGCTGTTTCTCATCATGGCGGCTGGCAGTGTCTCTCTGACTCAGCCTTCCACTTCCCAGCTTTATTCTCCTCCTTGTCCCGCCTATACTTCCTGCCTGGCCACTGGCCAATCAGTGATTTATTTATTGACTAATCAGCAACACATTTGCCATACAGACCATCCCACAGCAGCAAAGCAGCTTAGAGCCAGTTGGGAAATCCAAGCAGATACACAGAGAGAAGAAAAGAGAGGAGAGAGAGAGAGACACCAGCCGCCACTGAAAGAGCAGCAAGATGCCAGCAGACCGGTAAGGCCACGGCCACGTGGCAACTTATAGATTAATAGAAATGGGTTAAGTTATAAGAGCTAGCTAGCAAGAAGCCTGCCATAGGCCATACAGTTTGTAAATAATATTAAGCCTCTGAATGATTATTTTACAAGTGGTTGCAGGACCTCGAGGCCAGGTGGGACCAGAGAAATCTTCCGGCTACAGCAGCCAGTGCTCTTAACCACGGAGTCATCTCTCCAGCTCCACTCACTTTTTTTTTTTTTTTTTTTACACCGCCAACTAAGGTGGTTTAAGCAAGTCCATACTACTTCCTTCTTTGGTAGTAAAATAAAGATCTCTGAAAAGGAATAGAAATACAACAGAATAAAGAGAGGGAGAAGGAAGAAAGCTTGCTTCTGTAGCCTCGGTGGCCTCCAATACTGCCCCCACCCATCCCTGGCCACAGGCTGTAGGGTGCTTTATGGCCAGGGCTAGACCCTTCTGACTGCCAGGGACCCTTCACATGGAGAATTATCCGCTGCTGCTCTGTCCAAACACCTGTGCTCCCAAAATGTTTGTTTTAATTTGTACTGTGTGCCTAGAAAGGTGGGGACGCATGGCCTGGATGAACTGGAGTTGGGAGACTGGAAGAGCCCACTTATTCTGTAAGAAGGGGCTACAGAGCAGTCCCATGACCCGGTCCAGGTCAGCAAGTCTTTTTTGGAATGTTCTTATCAGCAATGAACTGATGATCTGACTCTCTGGCACTTAGTGTCTACAGCCGACTTCTCCCACCCAGATTCCTTGGCTGGCTGTGGGGGCTTCTCTTCGCCTTGTGTCTACTGATCTTGCCCTCTCTCCTCTGCTGCACCGGTGTCCCTGCACATCACAGCAGCTCACATCCCTTTTTCACTCTGCAGCTCCTGTGGGGTAGATACCCAGCTAAAATGTCCTCTTTCCCGAGACCTCTTCCAGCCCTGCGTGTATCTCAGGCTCTATCCTGTCATTCTGAGCTCCGCTTTCCCCGCACTGGACTGGGAGGTCCCTGTGGGTGGGGATTGGGTGTCTTATACTAACCAATGTGCCAGCCATCAGTACCAGGCAGTCTTATGGAGTCTCGCACCGGCTGGATGACGGGATCACCATGCCAAACTCCCAGGCCTGTGGGGAGACATGTGAAGGACTATGGGCAAGAGCAATCAGTGCCTAGCTCTCCCTTGCCGCGGACCTGGGGACAGCAGTGTCAGCCCCTCCCAGAGCATCACAGGAAGAAGCAGAGGGCGGAAGGGAGACTGGAAGACACTCACTCCTTACAGTTCAAAGTCCCCTTCTCCTCCTGACCCCCCCACCCCACCCCTGCTAGAACCTGTCCCCTCGCCGAGGCAGCTGCCCACCTGGGGACCATGAGGCTCCATCCAAGGGAAAGGCTTTTATCACCTCCTCTCGTGGTCCTGTGGCCCCACTTGCAGGTCCCCCACTCAGGAGTCATCTCTGCAGCTGCCGGTGAGCCAGGTACAGAAGGAAGCTGGACACAGCACAGACACACCCTGCTATGTCAGTGCTGGGGACACAGCCGCTGAGTCCCGGTGGATTCACGGCTCATGACCGGTATATCCATGCAGCCACCCGGAGGGCCTCCTGCAAAAAGTGGCCCTGAGCTGAGAGCAGGAGTTGAGAAGGGGACAAGGGCATGGAGAAGCGCAGGAGAGGAGCCCGGTGAAAGCAGCCGGCTCTCTCCGTGTCCTTCTTTATTTGGTTTTTAAGCCCGGGTCTCACTATGTGACCCAGGCTGGCCTCAAACTCCCAATCTTCCTGCCTCTGTCCGATGAGTCCTGGGGTGGCAGGCGTATGCACACCTGGCTTCCATGTCACTCCTGACATGGGTGGACACATCCGGACTAGGGTTGTGGACATATCTTGGTGCGGGTTCTACACACACACACACACACACACACACACACACACACACACACACACATTCTCCCGCGAATGCCTGGTTTAGCGTGTGTGTGTGTGTCGCCGAGTGCTTTCTGCTTCCTTACGTCTACCTCCGGTACAAGGACATGGAGACTCAGAGAAGCTTAGAGAGGAAAAGGTCATCCAAGGTCACACAGCCAGCCCAGGTCCCCTGCCTCCCCAGGAGTCCTTCCCTTCCCCTCCCAGGCCCACGGACACCTCAGGGGAGGGAGGGTAGGCAGCCTCGCTCCATACCAGCCCATATATAACCCTTGCTGCACACCTTCCCCACATTAATAAATGGGGAACTGAGGGCTCATAAATCCTGGGGCTGCCAATGTCCCCGGGACCACAGCTCTTTCTCCGGCCACGCACTAGTACTTTTTACAACCCATTAATTAGTCCCTCTAATAAAGTTTGACAAAATGATAACTTGCCCATGAAAAGCGTAATAAATACATTTTCCCTAACTTTCGACCATTCGAGCATGGCCACCTCATAAACCCTCTGCCACGGTTCACTGCCTGATTGTCTCTGGATTTCTCCATCAGTGTAGAAGTTGGGGGCCTGGGGCCTGCTGGACCCAAGGCAGGCCTGAAGGAGGGGCCCCAGCACCTCCAGGGAGGCGGCCAAGGTCAGCACCTCCCTGCTCACAGACCTTCAGTGGCTCCCAAGACCCACCAGGTCAGAGGCTCCTAAATGCTGGCCTACCTCCCATCGGCTGACTTTAGTCACAGGCTTTCAGCACAGGGGTCCTGAAGGATCCGTTTCTGGGTGTTATGATTTCTTCAGATCTAGTCCCTTAAAAGTGTTTTGGGATTTTTTTGTTTTTTGTTTTGTTTATTTTTTTACAGTGAAGCTTACTATCCTTACAGAAAAATAGAGAGGCCGTACACCAAGCCCAGCAAAGAGAATAAAGGTGAGGGGCTGGGGGCGTGGCTCAGTGAGCGGAGTGCTTTCTGGAGGCCTGCAGCCTTGAGTGACACCGTGGTTCACACCTGTAATCCCAGGACTCGGGAGGTGGGGGCAGGAGGATCAGAAGTTTACGATCTTCCTGGACTACACAGAGAGTTAGAGGCCAGCCTGGGCTACATGGAAGAACCCTGTCCAAAAAAAGAAAGGAAGGAAGGAGGAAGGGAGTACAGTAAGGAGGGACAGAGGGACGGAGGGACGGAGGGACGGAGGGAGGAGGAAGATAAAAATGAACACTAAAGCAGGTGACAAAACCCTGCACGCCCCAACCCCGCACTGTCCCGGTGAGCTGAGCCTCACGCAGCCCACTCCCCTCTCTGTCTCCGTCACAGAGAAATTTGGACCCGTCAAAAGCGGTGAAGGACATCAGCCACAAGCTGACTTTGTAGACCAGGGTCTGGAATCAAGCCTGTGCAGGGATTCCCTGTGAGTGGCAGGTGGGCCTGGGGTGGCGTCTGGTTGGAGGAAGGGCACAGGGCATGCCAGCATCTCACTGGGTGCTTCAGACCAGATGGACCGGAGCCCCTCCCACTTTACATAGACACCAGAGGACTGTGGCTCATCATCGGCCGGCGGAAGAAGAGTAGCGTTGACGAAGGGCACGCTGTAGGCGAGTGTGACGTTCACTCCGGCCCCCAAACTCATCTCCACCCCGTGTCCAGAGAGAGCCACTTCTTCCACACTCACTCGAATCTGAAGCTGGCCAGGATCCAGACCCAACCTCGAGTTCTCTATGCCTCTGGCCCATCCCAGTGACCTGCCTGGGACTCCCAGCCTCTGTCTCTCCCTCACATACTTATGGAAGTCTCTGCAGCCTACAGACTCATTCAAACTTTCGGTATTGTTACAAAACAGATGCTGTGACCCCCAACATCTAAAACCAAAATCAAACACCAACAACACCTTCATAATGATTTTGCACTGGACGGCATTTCTGGCTATCTGTGTACACATGTGGCCCATGGGCTGCAGGTTGGACATGCCTGTTGGGGGTCTCATTCCCCCTCAGTCTGCATCCCAGCACCTGACCCTATACAAAGAGGACTCAGCCCAGTGTCAGCTGAATATGTGAGTGGGTGGGAATTGGGGCATCTGATAGTACATCACCCCATTTCACAGATGAAACCTGACAGTAAGAGATTAGAAGAGCCTGAGAGTCCTGATCAGAGTCAAGACCCTGGACCAGAACCCCTGAATCACCTCAGGGCTCCTCTTCTGGAGCCACCAAATCTGTCCACTTGACAAACCCACCCAGCATCAGGGCCCCCACCCCGCAGCCTCCTGGTCACTATAGGCTGCACCAATGCGGGTGTCGACTCTTGCCTCTCTTGTCTTCTGGTCCTGTCGTGGGTTGTGACTGCTTGGCTCCAGTCCTGGCCTCTGTGCCCCCTTCCCTTTGTCCTCTAAAAGCTCTGCCCTTGCCTCCCACCCTGACCCATTCTCTGCAACACTCAGACTCCCTGATTGCATTGCTCCTGGGAACTTCTAAACAATCACTTTCTTAGACCTTAGGGGGTTGCCGTGCACCCAGCAGCCGTGATACAGGTGGACTCCAACAGAAGCCCTGCTCAGCTCCCTGTACAGAGCCCACTCCCCGCTGCCCACATTCACACCCTTGCGAAGGGACAGAGGTGCCTCCGGGCCCCACACTGGCTTGCTGTCCCCTTTAATTCCAGTGGAAGTGTGAACTCCCTTCAGCAACCCTGGCATCAGCCCCCCACAGGCCTGGGGATCCATCTCTTTGAAGGAATTTATGGCCATCATTTAGGAGTGAATTATGCCGGCTGGCACTGGGGCAGTGAGAATTGCCGGGCGCGTTAAACCCACCCCAGACGCCCCTCGGTGCTGAAGCTGCCCTTTCAGAGCCTGTAAGTAGGACAGCAGAGATCAGGCCCGGGGCTGCAGTTCACGTGAGGGCCACTCTCTGGGGAGCTGGGACAGGTCCAGGGCCATCCTGGTGCCGGCAGCCCCACAGACACAGGTAGAAAGGGACTCAGAAACCTATGTCCAACCCAGACCTACATGCTTGCAGCCCCCTACCCGGAGATGTCTGCCACAGGCAGGTTAGGGTCGCTCAGACTGACGTGAGGAAGACCCAGCCTGGGGATTCGAAAAACAAAGGAAAGTTGTGGTGCACACAGGTGCTGGCCCCACCTGGAGGCTCTCCCTCCCAAACTTGTCACCTCCAAAGACCCCCACCTCCAAAGACCCCACCCCCGGGACCTCACGATGGCTTCTGGGTCCACATTTTGTCTCCAGCATGCTGAAGTGGAGTGTGAGGGTGGCTGCAAATGTGTGTTCGTAGAGGTGAGTGACAGGCGCTGGGGAGGGGCTGGGGTGCCTGCAAGGGTAGGGGGTATCGCTGCACAGAACTGTGTAGCCGCCAGGTCCTCCAGCAGGACCTCTATGCCTGTAGGTACGGATGCCCCACACTTCCTTGCCAAAGGACCACCACCACCACCCCTCCGCATCCACCACGGCCACGGCCACCAATTAACGTGAAGGGACACGCGTGGCTTCCCTGCAGAGCTTGCAGATCCCATGCGTGGGTCACCCAGGACGTGAGAGACAAGAGGAAGATGAGAGGGAGCACGTGGATCCAGAGTGTGGGCAGGAACGAGCCCCCGCGGCTGGGCTGTGCTGAGGTCTGGGGCTGCTTGTTACGGAGGCACGGCACATCCTGAACTGACTGAGATTGTGAGTCCCAGAGGAGAAGAGGGAGCAGGAGGGGGAGGGAACTAGGCAGAACCTGATTGTGACTTCCTCTACGGTGCGGTGTTGCGTGGGCCCTTCTGTCACTGCAGCACGGCCCAGCCTGTGCTGACTGGTGTAGGACTGTGAGTCCCTGTGGCTGAGAGAAGGTTGAAGGTAAGTGTGAGTGTAAGTGTGCGTAAGGGCGTGAGTGAGGGTGTGAGCAGAGGTAAGGGAGGTCTGAGGGAGGATTGGGAGCTCCAAGAGGACCCTCGCCCCAAATTTGATGTTTCTAGGGCCCTGAACAGTGTTTGTGCTTAGCAAACAAACATACACACACACACACACACACACACACACACACACACACACACACACACACGCACACACATACATGCACATACACACACACATGCATACACACGCACGCACACACACACATACATGCACATGCACACACATATACACACATGCATACACACGCACACACACACATACATGCACATGCACACACACACACACACACACGCACACACACTGGACACCACTGGTGTGCTCCTCCTCACGTCTCTTGGCCTCTCCCCACTGCCCACACCACCTCCCTCCTATACCACATAATCTCCACCTGGATGGTCAGCTGTGGCACCTCTAACCGTACACATTACACGTGCCCAGACTTCTCTCTCCAGTCACCAGAAGGCTCTTCCTAAACCACTATAGGGCCTGCAGGAGAAACCCTGGGGGAACAGAATGGCTCGGGCCAGCAATGCTGGGGGCCGGGGCTTGTGTAAGAAGTCTCGAGGCAGAGTTAGCAGCTTTATGGGGCTGGTATACGTTGAACAGAAGAGATCAAGACAAAGAAATGATGCTTGGGCTCAAGGTTCCATCACCCACAGCCAACTGTCCTTTCCTCCTCTGAAAGGGGGCTGCCACACCCAAACAGGTGATGATAGGAAAATTCGTGGAAAGAGGCAAGATGCCCATGTACTGGCTTGGGGGCCCTATGCTCTCTCTTGCTCAGGGCTCTAAGCTCTGCCAGGGTGGGCACCCTGGGCAGACTTGCAAGCAGTAGTACTTTACTTCGTTTTGTGTCTCTTTGGTCAGTTTTTGAGACATGATCTCACTGTGTAGCCCAGGCTGGCCTCCAACTCAGCCTCCTCAGCACTGGTTCTAGGATAACCAGCATGTGCCACCATGGTCAGTATTAATAACTGCGTTGATGAAGCTGTATTTATCAGGCCCTGGGGCGTGACTGACAAATGTCAAGACTTTATTGCCATCCCTGGTACGCCCTCACTTGACCCCAGATTCTTCCTACTTTTGTCTCAAAACGTCACGGAGCAGAGAGAAGGAAAGCAGTTAGTGCTCCACGGTGCCTGGCCTGGACTGAAAGGGTTAATCTCTCACGGCTGTGCACTGAGGTGGGATAGATTGGTTCTCTTTGGCTCCCTGGGTAAACACAGCATTTGCTTGGTGCTAGGTGCGGGAAGTCACCTAGATGGGGAGGGTATTGCATGACCCTCACACATGCCATTCCATAAGGAGCGTGAGGACCTGCAGATCTGGTTGTCTTTGGGGGCCCTAGATCCAATCCCATGCAGGGACCAGGACACACCAACCCACAGACAGTTCTCTTGCCCACATGCCCAATCCTGCATGGTGTCAGACACTGCTAATCAACCCCTGCACACTCAATCCTGCCTCGTGTCAGATGCTGTTCATCAAGCCCTGCACGCTTTTCCAGGGAGCACTGGTTTCAGGCCCCAATTCTCAGGCCAACATTCCAGACAATCACTCTCTCCTGGCACTATCGACCCACAGAAGAAACGGAAGTTACGCTGGTCTGTTCCGTAGAAGAGGAAGCCAGGGATGCTCTCTGTCTTGGGGAGCCCGTAAGGTCTGACATGCCTGACAGCTCCAGAAGAACCTTGCTGCAGCGGGTGGGATGGGGAGCCATAGGGCACAGCCAGGCAGCTGGCACAGAGCACCCCGCATCCCCTGCCCTTGCCGCCTGGGCTCTGCCCACCCGCTCCCCACGGCTGCTCTTTTGAAAGCCTTGTATGGGAAGCCGTGGATGTGGCTCCCCATTCCCTTTTCAGGCCATTGTCCCCTTGCTGGCGCCAGCCATGACCCCCCCCCCCCCAGTTGCTTAATTAACAGTATTATTAATGCCAAGAGGGAAGCCACAGATCCTCCATGGGGCAATTCCAGCTCCGAGGATGAGACGAGCCACAGGCCTCCAGGAAGCATGGCTGGTGCCAGATGATGCCCCCTCCCCATCTCAAGGGCCAGTCCTCTGCCAATGCTCAGCTGTTCTTCTTGGCCCCACCCTCTAGGCTGCCACCGAGGCCAGGAAGACTTAGCTGGCAGAGCAGATCTGGCTGGAGGCACCAGGCCTGGCCCATCAATACTGTTCTGAGCAATGGGTGCAGGGCAAGTGTTATGAGGAGGGATGACAGGACCATCCTGTGGTGGGCTCGGAACCCGGCGATCCCACCTCACCACCCACACAGAAGCAGAAGGATGTGTGCTCTACGTGTTTGATGCTATGTGAGCTTGGAACAACACACCACTGTCTCTGTGCCTTCTGCATCTCCCTGTGAGTGGGGACATGGTCTGTTCCCTGCTCTGGTGCAGCACCATGAGCCATCTCCAGACTGTGCGGCCTACAGCAACACTGATGGCAGTGGGCATTCATGCGGGACCCTGCACCCCAGGATCAAGGTGAAAGGGACTTGGGCTCCAGGTGAGGGAGCCTCGATGTTCTACAAGGCAGGGAAGATGGGAGATATTGTTGTGGGCATATTCAAAAACACAATCTACCATGTTCTTCAAAGCAGTAGTGAGGGGGTTGATTATCACTCCCATCTGATCAGGGATGCTCAGAGAAGGTCGAGTCATTTACCCAAAGTCACACAGTAAAGTGACTGAAAAGCACCTGGGACCCCGGCTTCGCGGCTTAGCTGTCTCCAGACTCACGTTGTAGCCGTAACATCTCCCAACATAGTCTCCACCGCAGACAGAAGGCAGCAAGAAAAGGCGAAGTGATGAGGCCCTGCCCTGCTCCTGGGTTCCCTCCAGAATCCAAACCTCCAAGGAGTGATTGACCGCCCCTCACCCAGTGGGTTGGTTTTCCTCACTGGCCCTTGGGTCCTGTTGTCTTGTTTCCTGGTCCCCTGACCAGTCCAGGTCACTGTGGCCTTGACCCATCCCAGTCCCAGTTCTGGCTATAGATGTTTAAGATGATGGCCGGGCGGTGGTGGTGCATGTCTTTAATCCCAGCACTCAGGAGGCAGAGGCAGGCCTATCTCTGTGAATTCGAGGCCAGCCTGGTCTACAAAGTGAGTTCCAGGACAACCATAGCTACACAGAGAAACCCTGTCTTTAAAAACAAAAAACAACAACAACAACAAAACAAACAAACAAACAAAAAAAGATGATGAAGGACGATGCGGGGAGTGGTGGGTCCTAAGCCAAGTGACCATCAGACAGGGCCACGCGCAGGAACAGCCGAGGCCTGAACAAGGTGACGGGGCCAGCAAGAAGACTGTAATTGGGGTGAGGGAAGAGGACTCATTCTGAGGAGGGAGGAGGGTATCAATTTTGGGAACACCATGGTCAGTGTGTTTGATCTGTGTGTCTGTCTGTGCACTCATGATATGTGCATGTGTGTATGTGTGCATGCATGTGTGTGAATGTGTGTACATGTGTATGTGTGTGTGCATATATGTGTATATGTGTGTATGCATGTGTGTGAATGTGTGTGCATGTGTATGTGTGTGTGCATATATGTGTGTATGTGTGCATGCATGTGTGTGAATGTGTGTGCATGTGTATGTATGTGCATATATGTGTGTATGTGTGCATGCATGTGTGTGAATGTGTGTGCATGTGTGTGTATGTGTGCATGCATGTGTGTGAACGTGTGTGTATGTGTGTGTGTGCATATATGTGTGTATGTGTGCATGCATGTGTGTGAACGTGTGTGTATGTGTGTGTGCATATATGTGTGTATGTGTGCATGCATGTGTGTGAATGTGTGTGCATGTGTGTGTGCATGCATGTGTGTGAATGTGTGTGCATGTGTATGTGTGTGTGCATATGTGTATGTGCATGCCTGTATGTGTGTATGCACTTGTGTGCACACAAGAACAAGTATGGGGGCCAGAAGACAACCTTGGCATAATTCCTCAGATACTGCCGCCTTGGTTCTCTCACAGGCTGGGCTGACTGGCCAACGAGCCCCAGGGCCCCTCCTCTCCCGTGCCGAGGCTCCAGCTCACACTGCACCAGCTTTTCAGATGTGTGTTCGGGGGATCAAACTCAGGTCCTCGAGCTTCCAAGGTTGTCTCCGCAGCAGATCTGACCTTTTGAACAGGAGTACTGCAGCCATGGTGACAGTGGGTTTGGGGACAGGTGGGATTATGAGGTTCAGTCACTAAAGCCGGGGGATGGGGGGGGCGGTCTGTGCACGGACTCTGGGTGTTCAACGGCGGACAACGTCCCCAGGGCTCTGGCTGGCAGAGCAAGGGGACAGCCAGGGTCCCCGTCCTGAAAGAACTCCCCCCCCCCAGGAACTCCGAGGAGCCGCGGGGAAGGTGGGTGACTCGGGAGCCCGACATCCCTCTGCCTGAGCGTCATTGCTCAGAGCCCTGCCTTGCTCCTTCTCGGTGACTATGACATGAGCGCGCTTCAACTATAAAAAGCAGAGTTAAAAATAGCTAGCTTGACGTGAGGCACAGGGAAGAGAGACTCCCCCGCGCCACGCACAGGAGTGACGTGGAGTCACCCAGGCTTCCAGAGCTGCGCCTGTCACTGTCACTGCCGCCGCCTCCTCCCAACCGCAAGGACCTGCGCTTCATGGATTTGCTGACACCCTGCGCAGAAGCCCCTCTACCCCTTCATTGTCTCCAGGAGACAGGGTGGCAGTGGTGTCTCCCAGCTGCCATCTCCCTCCCCACAAGGCTAAGGAAAGCATGCTGCTGGCCTGAGGGTCAGGGTGGCAGCCCAGGGGAGTCCATGGGACGTTGCTCACAGCCTGGCTCTGGACACTTGCATACATGTGCCCAAATTCTGTCCCTCTTTCTCTCCTGCTGTGTGATTTTGAATGAGTTGGTTGACCTCTCTGGGCCTCCATTTCCATATTCATAAAAAAAAAAAATGGGGTCCAGAACACAAAAAAGATGAAAGGCATGGTAGGGAACATCACCTGGCAAGCTGGTTTTGGAATCCCTGTGGCTGCCACATAGGTCTAGTGAGCACCCACTGCCACCCACTGAGATACTTAGCAGCCAAGTGCCTTCATGCTGATTGATCCATTTGGTACAATAAACACATGACTCAACTCCTGTCCACATGCAGTGAGGGGCTGTAGGGGTGGACACTGAGCCTCTCTCGATGATACAGGAGAGTGGCCGAGAACATTGGGGTTACAAACCTCCGGGCCAGAACGGGGTGTAGGGACAAAGACGGCCTCTCTGGTCCTCCACAGTGACCCCTGCAAACACCACACAGGGCAGATGGCTGAGGCTGCACGTGCTCTCTCGCTCCCCTCTGTCCTTGTCATGACAGATCTGACGGGAAAGTGATGCCACATCCTCGGGGTGCCCGGGGCTAGGCACAGTTTGCAGCTGAGCTGGGCCCAGGGCTGGGCTGATGCCGGGTCAGGGCTGGGAACTGTGGTCCTGCCCCACCTGCCTCCTCCACTCCCAGCAAGGCCTTCTTCGGAGATGGTGGAGTCGGAGTAGAGACGGGACTTTCACAGACTGGCTTTCGGTGTCTCCTCTTACTGCACTCGGTGTCTCATCCAGGATGTCAGGACTGAGCCTTGAGTATCCAGGACCTTACAACTGAGCCATGATTACCCAGGATGTCAGGACTGAGCCATGAGTACCCAGGATATCACGACTGAGCCTTGAGTGCCCAGGATATCACGACTGAGGCATGAGTACCCAGGATGTCAGGACTGAGCCTTAAGTACCCAGGATGTCAGGACTGAGCCTTGAGTATCCAGGATCTCACAACTGAGCCATGATTACCCAGGATGTCAGGACTGAGTCATGAGTACCCAGGATGTCATGCCCAGGGGAACAAGTGAGAGTCTACTTACAACAAGGGTCCTCCCCAATAAAATCATCGTGAGTTGAAAAATTTGGAAGGAGCACAGCCATCGTGGAGAGCCCTGGACCATCTCATTCAGGATCTGTCCCCAGAGACTAGAGCTGCACAGGTACACTAAGCTCTCCACCTGCCCTTCATGAGCTGAGAGAGGCGCACACCCTCGGTGTCCATCGAATGAGGTCTGCAAAAAGACAATGTGGCACAGATACAACGTGGAATACTATTCAGCCATTAAAAAGAATATGATCGTGTCATTGTGAAAGCATGGGTGGACGTGGAGGTGCTCGGGTTAAATGGAGTAAGCCGGGCACCGAAAGAGACGCATCATGTGACCTCATTCATGTGTGCTGTGTCAACAAAGTTGACCTCCCAGGGGTTGAGAGTAGAATTGTGGCCACCAAAGACGAAAGAGAGCGCGGGGAGGGAGGGTAGAGAAAAACGCTGCTTGCTTGGAGGAGTCACTCTGTAATACCTGGCTGATCCCCACGTACATTCAGTCTCCGTGTGTTTATGTATCAGCTAAAAATAAATGTAACGCAGGGGCCGGGGCGATGGCACAGCCTGTGAAGACTTGCCACGAGGTCCTGGGTTCGGTCCCCAGAATCTTCGGGAAAAAACAGCAGGTGCCGTAGTGCACACTTGTCATCTCTGAGGCAGAGACGGACAGATCCCTGGGGCTCACCAGCCAGCTAGCCTGGCCAAATCATCAGGCTCCAGGCCAGCGAGAGAAACCCTGTCTCAAAACGGAAGATGGACAGCGCCTGAGGAACACCAGGCACAGCTGAGGTTGACCTATGACCTACGCATGTGCCCAAACGTAAGTTAAATTAAACTAAATGAACGATTTTTTAGGAGCAAAAAAAGAATAACGGAAGTGGAAATTTGTGGGCCACGCCTAAGCCACAGAGCACCCCAGCTCAGCAACTCAGTGCTGGTTGGCATGTCCCCGAAGGATTGCAAGTTGACAGAGTCGCAGCCACCTCCTAGGCCAAGACCAAAGTCCAAGACACCAGTCTCTGCTGACTGGGCCAGTCATCTCCTCTCAAAACACGCGGTGGGACATTGGCGATGAAGCCCTGGTAAACTGAGGCCCATCTTCTCCAAGCCAGAGCTAACAGAAGGGCCATTATTGCAGTGGCCTCCTGACCCCACCCCCCACCGACGGCTGGCCCTACACGCGACCCTGGGGAGGGAAAAATGAGTGTCCCCAGCCTCCCAGAAAGAAGTGATTGACAACCCAAGGCAAAGGGGGAGAAAAACAAGTGGGTGGTTTCTTACCCACTCAACCACCCAGCGGCACTGAGGTTTTGATCCAAGGGTCCCAGGTAGTTGGAAGTCAACAGCCCGTTAGGACCTTGTTATCTGGGCCCATCTTCTGGAGTGCCTGCGTGCATGCTTCTATGTACCATCCGTGTGGAGCCTACACCATTACTAGAATGTGAGTAACCAGTGTGGTCATCCCCTCCCAGGGAAGTCATGAGCTGCAACTCCAGCAAACTGGAACTCCAGCTACCCTCTGCAAGGGCTCCAGGGCAAAGAGGAGCTCCCTGAATCCACAACAGAATGAGCGGCACTGCTCCTGTTTTCTTGATGAAGCTGAAGCCACTGATGGCAGCTGGATCCAAGCCCCAGTAGGTGGGTGCTGGGGTCTCCTGGAAGTGCCAGGGGCTTCCCTGCTAAGCGGATGAATGGAAACACGGGTATCCAGCTCTGTCCCCTGCAGGGTCCCACATCCACACTCTCAGCCAAACAGCCTGGCTCAGTGTTCAGAGCTGGCCAGAGGAGACACCCCTCCTCCCCACGGTCCCCACAGCTCTTTACCTGGAGCCAGGTGCAGAGATGCAGTCATGTACCAACATGGACTGCACTCTGTGAGAAAGGGCGGTCACAGCACCACTGGGTCACAGTCAGTCCCTTCACTCACTGCAGGGGAGGAACGCCTGCGTTTGGTTCACAGTGTGAAGGTATGGTTCACCAAGCAGGGCAGCATCTGTGGTCTGGAAGGAGAGGGGTGAAAGCTGGTTCTCAGCTCACTTTCTCCTTCGGATCCAGCCCTGAGAACCCCAGCCCATGGGATGCTGCTGCCTACATTCTGGGTGGGTCTTCCCATCTCAATTAACAATCTAGAAACTCCCTCACAGATACAGCCAGAAGGCTTGTGGCTTTGATGAACAAACGCAGATCCTGCCAACGTGAGGATCTATATTAACATCACAATCATTCCATAGTTCAGGCCGGCCTCCAGCTGGCTGTCCTCCTGCCTCTGCTTCTGGAGGGCTGGAATTACAGGCATGTGCCACCAGCCACCATCATTTATCTGATCTGTCGGCCAAAACTGCCTGTCACCATGGTTGTGCACACTCAGCTTTGCACCTCAAGTCCCTGGCCACCACCTCTCCTTGGCCTGACCCCCACTTCCTCACCTCTCTTAAAACAGCCCCAGTTGGACCTCTCCCAAGAACGTGTGAAAATCTGCGCAATCTTGCTGGACAACAGACCATCCCCAAACCTCCTGGCTGGAAACAAAATATGTTTGTTTAGCTCACAGTTCTCCTGGGCTGCAGTTGGGTTGGTTCCTCGAGCATGTGTGGTGGAGGTTGGCCTTCAGCGGTGAGGATGAGCCTAGGGACCCCTCAAGGTCCTGCTTGGAACTGGAACACACCCACATCTGCCACTGTGGACTTGCCCTCCAATCCCCACCCCTTTGACAAAAGTTGTGTGTTAAAGGGCTAAGCTCCAGTGGGATATCTGGGGGCGGGGGTTAGGAGGTAAAGGTTGGTGAGGACATAAGGACTGGGCCCCGATCAGATATGGCTGTGACCTTGTGGAATGTCCCTTCCTCCTGGCCCTACTTCCCCTTTATTTCCCCATTTCCTTCTTCATCTCTCCACTGTGCAATGACTGCAGTAAGATGGCCGCCTGGTCATCTGCGGAGTGGGAGGGAGGGAGGGAACCCTCACCAGAAGCCCGCTATCATGAGTGGCTGTCCTCCAAGTCCAGCAACCATGTCTTGGAGGAATTAATCTTGGGGAGCTGCCCCCCTTGCCAAAGGTCATGCCAGCTGGGCTGGTTGACAGTGGACGCCCAGCTGGCAGAGTAGGACACAAGGTCCTCACCTGAGTATCCAGCTGCTCCACCACCTATGAGTGCTCCCCAGGATGGTGCTCCCCAGGACAGTGCTCCCCAGGGAAGACTAGAGGGGGCTTCACCTAGGCTGCTACAGGAAGCCCCTTGAGTAAACACTTTCCGGTGTGGCAGGTTTGGGGAGGGGCACCCACATTCCTGTAGGTAACCACTCACCTATGGTTCCCGAGGAAGCCCAGTCAACTCAGTGGTGACCCAGAGGGAACTTTGGCAGAATCTGGTAGTCACTGGGACCTTGGGAGGAGGGGAAGATGTTTTACCTGAAGGAAGGAATTTTAGCAACATGCACTGCGTGGCATCTTCATTGTTGTTTGGGGTTTTCTGTGGGTTTGGAGTTTGGTTAGTTTTGTTCTTTATGAACCGATGAGTTTCACTGGGGTTGCTAACAGGAGTGTGGACAGCTCTCTGGTGGCTGTACCACTGAAGAGAATATCTCTCTCCAGCTACCATCAGCCTCAGTAAGGGCAGGGCTTCACCTTGATCTCAGGGGTGCAGCCCCCCCGCCCCCCGCCCCCAAAGCAAAGGAAATGTGTTTGTGTTTTCTCCACCTCCTTGCGTGTGTGGTGACTGCAGCCTGGGTGTGCCTAGATGCGAGGAACAGAAAGCAGATGCCATGTCTCAGCAGAGGAGCCAAAAAGCCACAGCACAAGGAGTTCAGGCCAGGGGCAGGGGCCTTTCCATCCTAGGGCCCCCACCCACGCCTCAGAACTCACACACACCAGCTTTGCGATAACACAGGAGGAAGGCGGTCATCTTCTAGCCATTTGGTAAGTCACCTCTCAAACCAAATGGGGATTAAAGGGAGTGTGTGGCCGCAATGAAGCCACCAGCTCTGTGAGCTGCAAGAAGCTGAGGTGAGGTGGCTGGTATTCCATGAGGCGGGTGGTAAATATGTGTGCACTATCAGGGACCCCCTGGAGGACAGCTCATGGCAGGGGGTGGTCTCAGTATAAATGGCAGCCCGGTGACCAGGAGCGAATGCCTGAGAGCACTACACCTCTGTATCTATGTTTGTAAGCCGGAGAGTGGCAAACACTCTCTCCAGAGCTGCTACTGTAGGGTGAAAAAGCCCTCAGAGCAGTGGTTCTCAACCTGTGGGTCGCAGATTGCAGAGTGAATATCATTTTCACAGGGGTCGCATAGCAGCTATTCACATCACGATGCGTAACCGTAGCAAAATTGCAGTTATGAAGTAGCAGCGAGAATAATTTTATGGTTGGGGGGGTCACCACAACAGGAGGAGCTGAGAACCGCTGCCCCAGAGGACTCAGCTAGTGCTTCGTGGAGACAGGTGGGTTCTGATGAGTAGGAAGAAGTACTGACGGTAATGGTGACCCAGGCTTTGAGAGGCGAGGGAAGCCAAGAGCCACCAAGGTGCTGGGGGAGCAAGAAACACCCTCAGCCGCAGCAGGGTCGAGTCCCGGGAGGCTGATACGGGGTCAGTCAGCTGCGGAGGAATGGCTGGGAGTGTGGGCCAAGTGCCTGTAACCCCAGAACCTGTAACCCCTGTAACCCCAGAAGGCTGACACAGGGTGGTGAGTTGGGAGTCCTAACTGGGCCACATGGGGGATTCCAAAGAGATACAAGACGTTATGTTTGGGTTCTCATCACCGAAAGCTCCATAAGGGGAGTAGGGTGGGGCCACTTCCGAGGACATCACCTCTTCCAGACTCTGCCTGTGTCCTCCGTTGCGTCCCTCTGCTTCCCCCTCCTCACATCTCCCCACAGCTGGAGTGGGTCACCGGCAGTCCGGGCTCGCCTCGGTGGAAGAAAGTTGGTTATACAAGACTCCCAGAGAAGGGCTCTGATTGGCTCATTGTGAATCACGTGCCTGCCTTAGAGCCAATCGTGGTGGTGGCTGGAGAGTGTCGAAGGATCCTTCTCAGTCCCCCTGAGAAGAGCTCTCTGAGAAGGGGAGCATGGAGTCCTGGGAGGAAGGGAAGGTGTCCTGGGGCGTGCTGGGTAGATAGCGCCAGAGGTTGGACCCTGCTCAGCACCCGACGTTGCTGGCCTCCTTTAGTTAGTCTTTAGGCTTAGCGGGGAGGTGGGTTGTTGTGTGTTTGGGTTGTTTGAGACAGAATCTCACGTGTCCCAGGCCGGCCTCCAACTTCCTCCTGCCTCCACCTCCCTAGAGCTGGAATTACAGGTGTGCACCACCACACGTGGTTTATTCAGTGCTGGGGCACCCAACCCAGGCTTTGTGCATGCTAGGCGGTACCTACCAATCAAGACGCTTCCTGGGCCCAGATGTTTTAAAAAGATTATTCATGTTCCTTGTCACTTGATATAAACCTGAGTCTCCTGTAAAGGTCTGTAGCAGGAATCTTAAAGAGTTCTTATTAATAAAATCAAACCCAGGCAGGTATTGGGGTGAACTGGAAGATCAGAGAGACAGAACAAGCCACAGCTAACCTCACCTGGCCCACTTCTCAGCTTGGTCTTGTTTCCTCAGACTGGAGGCCTCTGAGTCCTCATCCAGAATGGGTCTCAGCTGAAATGCTGCTCGAAAGCCTGAAGCTTAACCAGCTAAAAGCTTAACCAGCCAAGTGCTTCTAGTTTCTGCTCTCCACGCCTTATATATCTTTCTGCTTTCTACCACCACTCCCTGGGATTAAAGGCTCAGCTTTCTGGGATTAAGGCCGTGAGTCACCATGCTTGGCTGTATCCTTGAACACATGGATTTCTGCCTCTGGAATGCTAGGATTAAAGGTGTGTGCTACCACTGCCTGTCCTTTATGTTTAATATTGTGGCTGTTCTGTCTCTGGCCCCAGATAAGTTTATTAGCATGCACAATATTTGGGGGAATACAATACCACAAAGGTCTTTACACCAGGCAGGTCAAGTCTCCCCACGTCTTCCCCGGAGCTCATGTGTTCTGGGCAAACTCAGGGAAAGGCCACAGCGCCAGTTTCCTGTTGCAGGACAGTGGCTACATCCCAGCACCGCCAGCCATTCAGCTGGTCCTGGGAGTCGCAGACCATCCGGGAAGCAGTAGTCCTGAGTTTTCAGCCTTTGTCCAGTTCCGTTGGCTGTGTGTTCTGGGAGAAACTGGATCCACATGTACCAAGTTATCCCACACTTGGCTGCCAGAACTCAGCACTGAGAGCTGTGGGTCGTGGAAAACCCACTCCTCCTTGGACCAGGGTGCAGTCACCAGCACCAGTGGATGGCAGGACCTGGACCCAGTGTAACCATCACCTTCAAAGCCTTGGCCCATGTGGTCAGGGCAGGACAAAGTCTGAGAAAAACTGCATGTCCCGGGCATGGGCAGGAGGATAGCCAGCCTCTGCCATATAAACCTCAGCCTAAGCTCCACTCTGCTTTAGCTGGGTGAGCATGGTGTGCCTCAGTTTCCACATCTGAAAACTTGGATTGCAAATGGTATTGACCTATGGAAAGGGGTCTAGTAACAGGCAGAGGTGATGGTGAAGAGTATCCATGTGAAATCACTGATGCTGATGTTCACACTGTCACCACCGCCTCTGTGCCAGATAGTTTTCCGACACCATGACAAAATACCTCAGAGCAAAGCAAGTGCAGAGTGGAAGTGTTCATTTAGCTCACAGTTTCAGAGGGGTCAGTCGTGGTGGGTGGTGGCCGAGGGCGCGGTAGAGGAGACACATCGTAGTGGCCGGAAAGGAGCGTGAGGTCAGGAGCCTGTGTGGAAGCTGCCTCCCCCTTTCCCTATGAGTCCTTCTGTCTCCTCAGCCTGTGGGAAGGTGTCACCCACATTCAGGGAAGGTCTTTCCCCATCAGCAAATCCTCTCTGGACACAGACATGTGCACAGGTGCGCTTTGGTACCTCCAAAGCTTCCCAGACCAGTCGGGTTGACGATTAAGATGAACCATCGCCATTACCACACAATCATAACCGTCACTACCATCACCACCACCGCCGCCACTATCATCAACACTATACCATTACCACCACCATCACAATCACCATCAATATCACCACCACCACCATCAACACTATCGCCATTACCACACAATCATCATCACCACCATCAATATCACCACCACCACCATTAACACTATCACCATTACCACTCAATCATCATCACCACCATCACTACCACCACCACCAACAACAACAACACTGTCACCATTACCACCACCATCACAATCACCATCATCATCAACACACCACCACCATCACCATCACCACCACTATCATCACCATCACCGCTATCACCATCGCCATGCACAAAGCCTGGTTGGCAGGCCGGCACTGGTAGCCGCACTCTGCCAGTCACCATTGCTTACCAGGGATGCTGGTGGACTCTTTCCTGCATCTCTCTCTATTCCCTCTGTGTCCCAAACCGTGGCTCTTGCTCAAAGCCTCCCTGCCACCTGTACAGCGGACCCCACAGATCTTCACGTGGTGCCTCCTCTGCCTTCTCACCCTACACAAGGACTTCCGTTTTCAGACACACCCACCCCCTGGATGGTCTCCAGGATGTTGGGCCAGCGTGTTCTTCCAGCTCCCATAGGTGCTGGCCTCCGGCAGATGGGAGCCCTGGCTGACTTCTTCTGCCACGGCTGCATGCCAGGGTAGCTGCCCAGCATGCCTGCAGAGGCTTGGATGGGTTCCCATAAGAGAGACAAGCGAGTAAGGAGGTGTTGTTAGCACAGGCACAGGAGGTACCAGACAGGAGCTCCCTTGGGAGTTAAAAGTGATCACAGTGGCTGGGGTGTGGCCCCATGGAAGGGCAATTGTCTGGCACACACAGGCCCTGGGTTCCATCCCCAGCACCACAAAAAAAAAAAAAAAAAAAAGGCTATGTACAAAATTCCTCTTGTCCATCCCACAGCGGGGAGGAGGTACCCTACCCTTCAGGACCCAGTGCCCCAGGCCACGTGACAGACAGGCCCCTTGGAAGAGACTCCACTGTCCCTTCTGAGCAGGGAAGCCTGTACTTTCAGGGCACTTGCCTTTTTATGGCTGAAGTGACATCATTTCTCCTTCTCAAGCAGACATTCCCGTGCAGATCCGCCCCCACCCCTTCCTGTCGGTTGGGAGGACCGATTTCCTGGACTAGACAATGGCTGCTTGTGCGCACGGAGACCTGTGCCTCCCTCAGCCCAGAAGTGGGGACAGGAGCAGCCCTGCACAGGGACGCTATAGCCCTTAGTTCAGGAGCACACTGGCCCTACGCAAGGCTCTTGGAAAGACAGAAGCAGGCTATCCATGCAGGTCAGGTGCGGGCGGTCCTGGGAGGCTGCAGAGGCTGCTGCACAGACCTTCCATTCCTTCTTTAGTGGGAGCCCAGCCCTGGTGTGTCTGCATGTGGGGAGTCACAGAAGAGGTTGCCTTGAGTTTCACAGGAGGCTTGGGACTCCTAAGCAGTGTTGAGACTGGGAAAGGCTGTGGGGACCTTTGGACTAAAGGCATCTTGCATTACTATGTGGCTGCACACCTGTGGGGGCCAGGCAGAGAGATGTGGTGGTCTGAAGGAGAACGGCTCCCAGAGGCTCATATATTCGAATGTTTGGTCCCCAGTCGGTGGAACTGTTTGAGAAGGATTAGGAGGTGTGGCCTAGCTGGAGGAGGTGTCTTATTAGGGATGGGTTCTGAGCTTTCAAAAGCCCATGCCAGGCGTCCTCTCTGTCTCCCTGTCTCTGTCTCTCTGTCTCTATCTCTGTCTCTCTGCCTGTGGATCTGAATGTAAGCTCTCAGCTACTGCTCCAGCACCCTGCCTGCCTGCCTCCTGACATGCTCCCCACCATGATGGTCATAGATTCATCCTCTGAAACTAAAAGCAAGTCCCCAATTAAATGCATTCTTTTATAAGCTGCCTAGGTCATTCATGGTGTCTCTTCACAGCAGTAGAACAGTAACTAAGATGGGATGTTATTGTTAAAAGTACTATTATTTGTTCTTGATAACTACAAATTGAAAACATGGATCAAAAGGTAACTGGGTAAACAGACTGTGGTCTGTCCATACAGTGAAATACCACTCGGCAATAAAAATAAATAATTGTGGGTACAATGACCTCAAAGCATTATACAGAGGAGAAGGCAGACTCGGATGAGCCCAGGCTGTCCCTGCCCTTGTCTGCCCCAGAACAGACTCAGCTGCTCCACAGTGATGGGAACTACCGTGTTGGTGGTGAGGGTAGTCAGGAGAGAACCTTCTAGAGCTCATTAGGGTGGATTGAAAGAAAATGGCCCCCAAAGGGAGTGGCACTATTAGGAGGTGTGGCCTTGTTGGAGGAAGTGTGTCACTGTGGAGGCGGGCTTTGAGGTCTCATATATGCTCAAGCCACACCCAGTAAGTCAGTCTACTTCCTGTTGCCCGCCTATCAATCAACATGTAGCAGCTCCTTCTCCAGCACAGTGTCTGCCTGCACACCGCCATGCTCCCCGCCATGATGATAATGGACCAAACCTCTGAAACTGTAAGCTGCTACCTCAATTAAATATTTTCCTTTCTAAGAGTTGCCATGGTCATGGTGTCTCTTCACAGCAATAGAAACCCTAACTAAGGCACTCGTTCTGATGGAGGTCTGGGCTACACAGGCGTGTTTATGAAGACAGCATATTACACACTTAGGATCTGTGTGCTTTGCTTTATGTAAATTATACCCCAGCTTTCAACTCTGGCTTTTCTTTTCAGTGCTGAAACTGAACTCAAGAGTGTGCTCTACCACTGACCTACATCCCTAGTTGTAGCTCAGATTTAAAATGTGACATGGGACACCACCGTGTTTAACAAACAAAGGCTGTTGAGCTGGCTGGGGGTGAAGGGGCAGGCCTGACAGCCCGACTACAATCCCCAGAATCTGTGTACAGGTGGAAGGAGAGATATGACTCCTCAGAGCTGTCCTCTGACCCCCATAGACACATCATGGCACATTCAACTTGCCCACCCCCCCCATCATATTCACAAATTTAAAAACAAAAATCAGTGCCAAGCATGATGCACATGCCTATAATCCCAGCACTCAGGAGTCTGAAGCAAGAGGATCGGAAGTTCAAGGCCACTCTGGCCTATACAAAAATAATAATAATAATCAGACGACTCAGCACCGTGGATAGAAGTTAGCTCTGTCAGAAATAATATTTGCTAATATATACATATTTTTTTTAATTGGAAGCATATCATGTGCTGAAATGAAAATTTGTTCACAAATAGTCATCACAAGATTCATCTTGGTCCAAAGGGTAAAATACCTCCAAAGTTTATCAACGGATGATAAACACACTGTGGTATAGCTACGCAGTGGAATAGTATTTAACTATGCAAAGGAGGAAAACACTGCCCCAGTTGCTCAAAGGGACACATCATGCCAAATGAACCTAGACAGGCACAAAAGGCCACATGGCACATGGGTCTCTGGCACCAGAGCAGGGACAGAAAGTGGATTAGTTGAGGAGTGAATGGGGGTGGTTGCTAATGGGTCCCAGTTCCTTGGGGGTGAGTCATTTCTGAAAGGAGAGACGCCATGAACACCATGATCTCCTCACAGCCAGCAAATTGCTGCTTTTATGTCATACTGCAGAGGTTCCCTCTGAACAAGAAAACACTTTCCTGGGGTTCTCAGGACAACTCCTGAGGCTACTGTGACTGCAGACCCTGTCTCGCCCTGTCCGTCACTCGGTGTGGAAACCTGAGTGTCCGGCATTTCTGGGTTTCTTGCGTTTCAGGAGCTGCAGGTGACACAGGGCTACATGGGATCACGAGGTGGGGACCTGCAGATGCATTAGTGGCTTTTTAGAAAGAGGAATAACCCGGACTGACACCTTGTGCTGTCGCCCCAGCTGTGCCTGCTAACTGCAGCACTCGGATGGGAACCCCTTGGCACTCAACCCCAGTGCCGTAAGCAATGAGTCACCGCCCCACTGTCTTCAGTGTGAGGAAGAGAAAATGGACCGGGACACGGAGGGTTACAGTCTTAGAATTCAGTTCTTACCCCAACTCATCCCGGTCTGCTCAGTCCTGGTGGAGACAAAGGCTGGTCCCTGCCCGCTGACCTGCCCCCTGTGGCTCAGCGGCAGGGTCCCAACATAGAACCCTCCCTGCAGAGACCCTCGCTAGATACCCCTGCTCCTGTCCAGCCTTGGTTCCCTTTTCTAATCTTTTTAAAAGGAAGTGATACCTTTTCTGTGTACCTACTCATCCCTCTGAGGCAAGAGGGTCTATTCTGTGCCCCCCATGGGGCCCCGGGGCACACTGGGGGACCCCCTGCTCGGGTGCCCAGGCCCTGTCCTGCTTCCCGCCACCCTGTATGCACCCCACCTTCACTCTACCCTACTTCCCACTTACACCATTAAATAAAAAAACAAATAAAAATAAACCAATGTTCATATTATTTATTTCACAAACGGGGAATGGAGACACCGAGTCCCCTCTCCCGCACAGCAACAAGCAGAAATAAATCTCACGCCAATCCGCCTGCCTTCCCCGTTCATGCTGAGAACCCAGTGTGTGATAGTCAGGAGATGTCTTGTTTCTTGAACACCTACTAAGAGCAGAGCACTCAGTTAAGAACACTCTAGAAGCATCCCTTCCCCAAGACTGAAGCTAAAGGAGCCAAGTTCAGAGGGTGAGGTGATTTGCCTAGGGATTTGCTCCAAGGGAGCTCCTAGGGAGGCCCCTAGCCCATGCTGCTGCTCTGCCTCCATCAAGAAGGCCAAGCAGCTTGAGAACCCACCCAGCTGTTTTCTCGCAGACAACTGACCCAAGGGAGACCATGAGCTCAGCTGCGGGTGCTGTTCTGAGCCTGGGCAGGGCAGGGCTTATCCAGCCCCCACGTGTGTGTGTTTCTTCTCCGATGGTGTCACCGTGCACAGGTGAGGCCTTTAAGGGGCATTCAGTGTCCCGCAGAAGTCAGTCCCAGGAATGGACTTCCCCTTGGCAGCCTGTGTTGGCTGTCTCATGGCTGGGTGGGGTTTCTGGGGCTGGCTTAGTTCCCACAGCAAGGTAAGTTCAGTCTCCCCCATTCTTGTTCCCCTACTCTGCCCTCCCTCCCTCTCTCCCTCCCCACTCCTCCCACCCTCCCTCCCTCCCTCCCTCCCTCCCTCCCTCCTCCCACCCTCCCTCCCTCCCTCCCTCCCTCCCCCCCTTCCCTCACCACTGTCAGGCAGTGACCACACTGTGGCCACACTGTGACTGCAGACGGGTTCAGAACTGCACGCTCACCAAACCTCTTTGCTCTAGAAAACACCCAGGCTTGATTACTTTGTTATACCCGCTGGAAGCAGAGACACAACAGTAACAGAAAACCATTCAACCACATTTTAATTGAGAAAACATAGGATAGTCAAATTGTTCTTTCAACACTATTAATTTTTTTAAAACTCAATTTTAATTAGTAAGGTATTTAATACCTTTTCTTTTTCCTGGCCTGGCTTTGAAAGCTAAGCACATTTTAAACTTACAAAAGAGCTCAGCTTGAACAAGGGTCATCTCAGCATCCAGAGCCAGCACAGGATGGACGCACAGCAGCCTCTGGACACAGGACACACGGACAGACACTTCACTGCACCCTCCTGCCCCAGTCCCAGCACAGGGCAAGGACTTACTGGAACCTGTGAGTCCTGGTGCTCCTCAGACTGGGCATCTCCTGTGACCCTGAGACGCGTCTTCCCAGGAGGTGGTCAGCTTTTCATCTGCGTCCCTTTTTGCTGCTGTGATAAGACGCTGTAACCAAAACCAACTCTAACCAAAAGCCACTTAGGGCAGAAAAGGGTTGGCTTACACTTCCCGGTCACAGACCATCTGTCACAGTTACTTTACTATTGCCTGGATAAAACACCATGGCCAAGGCAACTCATAAAAGAAAGCCTTTAATCTGGGGGCTCACAGTTCCAGAGGTTTGGAGTCCATGATGGCGGGGAGTGTGGCAGCGGGTAGGCAGGCATGGCGCTGGAGCAGTAGATAAGATCTCACATCTGAGTCACAGGCAGAGAGAAGGAGAGAGAGAGAGAGAGAAGAGAAGAGAAGAGAAGAGAAGAGAGAGGGGAGGGAAGGAGGGAAGGAGAGACTGAGGGAGAGGGAGAGATGGAGAGGAGAGAGAGGGAGAGGGAGAGAGACAGAGAGGGGGAGGGAGAGGGAGAGAGAGGGAGGGAGGGAGAGACTGAGGGAGAGATGGAAAGAGGGAGAGAGAGGGAGAGACTGGGCCAGGCCTGGCCTTTTGAAACCTCAAAGCCCACCCCCAGTGACACACCTCCTCCAACAAGGCCACACCTCCTCATCCTTCCCAGACAGTTCCACCAACTTGGGACCAAGTATTCAAATACATAACGGGGGAGCCATTATCACTCAGACCACCACACCGTCTTCGTCTTTGAAGGAAGTCAGGACAATGCCTAGGGCGGCACCACCCACAGTGGGCTGGGCCCTCCCTCATCCATGTCACTCCAGAAAAGGCCCCACAGGCTTC
Organism: Peromyscus californicus insignis; assembly: GCF_007827085.1. Lineage (NCBI taxonomy): Eukaryota > Metazoa > Chordata > Mammalia > Rodentia > Cricetidae > Peromyscus > Peromyscus californicus. The sequence continues at coordinate 1,512,140 of NW_026294540.1, read as the reverse complement.
CCCACATACCAACCTGATGGAAGCAGTTCTGCAGTTCCCTCTTCCAGTGACTCCAGGTTGTCAAGCTGACCATGAGAACTACCCGGGACATAGTTACACCTCCCCATATAACAAACAAGCAAACTGAGGCACGAAGGGTGGACCCTGGGCTGTGATGCACGCACCCGCCCTTGACTCTGCACCCCCACGTACCCCTCTCACACCCTTGCTGCTGTGGAGATTCACCCCACGTCCTGATTGGAGTGGAGCGGGGCCCCTGGCCACCATCTGTCCCTCATCCCCAGGACTGTCAGGGTGGGGTGGAGGAGCGAGCCGGTCCCTGAGCCGGCTCTCTCCAGGACTAGTGTGTCCTCCTGTTGCTTGCATGTGTCTGGGGTTCCCACCCCAGTGATGTGCTTCCTGGGCCATTTGCAGGATGACTCAGCCCCGTCCGGCACAGGCACAAGCGTGCTCCACACGTGTGCCCTTCCCCAGGTCCTGGCCGTGGTCGCAAAACACTGTCACTGTGGAAGGGGCCCTTTAAAGGTTGAAGGGTCTTTAAGGTAAAGATGGATGGTCTGTCCTTGGGCTACAGCACTGAGGAAACATGACCTTGACAAAGAGGACTTCAAAAACTCGAAAGATAAAAATCTGAACAATCAAAGTCAATCTATACGGTGAGAGAAGTAGGATAAACTCTTACGCATCCTTCAAAACCCTATCCAGAATGCCCTGCTGGGGAACGTCTTCCTCAAGACCCTTATGTCACTACAGTGACTGGACTCCTCACTTTAAGCTGCCAGTTTATTCCCCGTGTTCCCTTCCTAGACCGGGATAATTTATGGACATGGTGTCTGTTGCAACAGGACTCAAAAGCTGAGGCTGTAAGGTGAGCCCTTGGTCCCATCTGGCACAGGTGATCTCAGAACACAAGGAGACAACAGTGGTCATGCCTCACAGGACCCCACCTCTGGCTTGTAGGTATTTGATGGTGCCTGGCCACAGCAGGAGATTTCCTTGGGCTAGTGGGGTCCTTCGCAAGGGGATTCGGATCTCCTATCTGTCCCCACCCGCATCTGGCTCTGCTCCTCTGTGCCCAGACCAGCTCTGTGGGGTCAGTAGTGAGTGCTCTGTGTACACTGTGCCACCGAGGAGAGCAAGGCACCGCCTGCTTGAGGGCCAGGTGAGCCTCCAGGTGTGTGGGACACAGCAGTCTTTGCTCCTGAGGTGGAGGGTTGGACGACCTGGCTGGGCTGTCCTATTTCTGTGCCTATCCCGGGATCTGCTAGATAGTATGAACTTCCAGGGAGGGGGAAGCAGGAGAGGAGGAGCGGGTGGTCGGGAGCACGCTGCTGGGCTCTCGGGAAGTATCCAGTGTCTCTGCGGCCCGGCCCGTAGCAGGCTAGGAGAGAAACCCAAGCACCATTATAACGCTACGGAGTTCAAGGTCGGGGTCTGGCTCCGGCCAGCGAGCTGAAGTTAACAAACCCTCCCAGGTTTCTGCTGCCACATTTCATGGACCACACTACAGGGGACACAATCATGGAAGATGGGAAGGGGACAAGGGGCAGCTTGGTGACACCATAAAACAGAAACTGGAATTCCGGGCCACAGAAGACGACGGGAGACCTTCACATTGGATGCTACCTGCACCCCCTGGAAAATGGGGGTGGTGGTGGTGGAACCCAGGGCCTTGGCACATGCTGGGAAAGCACTCCTCCTCCTCCTCCTCCACGGGCAGAGAGCATGTCTACAGCCCACCTTCGCTCCATCTGGGAAGAAGGGAATGGCGGCTGCCCTAGGTTACCCCGCAGACATGCAGCTCTCCCCAGAGCAATGCCAAAGCCGCGGCAGTGGATCCGGAGCCTTCTTCCTCACGGTGTCCCGCTCACCGAGGTGACCCCCACACTGCACCCATCTCACCCGTGAGAACAAGGAGGTGCCCAAGGCCGCAGCCACGTTCTTGGCATCAGTCCACATGGCTGAACACAAGACTCCAGAAGGGCCACCGTCCCACAACCCTCCATGGCTTCCCACACCCCTGGCCCCATCACAGGGGTTCCTGGCGGGGGCAGTCCTTCCACACCGGGCAAAACTGGAGACATGCCAGCTGTCACTACGGGGCAGGGCGGGGGGGAATGAATCCTGCTGAGGCCCAGTGGGTAGGAGCCTGGGATCTGTGAGGAGGTGTGAGTACCCACCCTGCCCTGTAAGAGAAAAAGTGATCAGGCCCAGAGGGGGATACATCAAGGCTGTGAGGCCCTGGGGTCACCTGACTCAGAACATATACATGTGCACACACTCGTATGCATATGTATACATGCACGTGCACAGTGTACACACACGTTCTGGATGACTGACATGTGAGTCGGGCAGGTATGGTGGCCACCTGTAACCCCCACCCTTAGGAGACACAGCTGGGGGATCCTCAGGGCCACCTGGCTAGACAGGCTAACCAAACCGGTGAGAGCTGGACTCTACAAGGGACGGGATGTTGGAGGAAGGCCACTCGATGTCAACTTCAGGCTTCTCCAAGTGCACGTGCACACACACACACACACACACACACACACACACACACACACACACACGTGAACACGCAGGCACACCAGACACAATACGTGTGCCAAGAGAGCAAGGACCCTGTGGAAGGAAACAGGTCCCGCCCACAAACATGCCCCAGACACCATTAACGTTGTATTTATTGTTATTTAAGCCGCTCAGCAAAACATATACACGTATATACAGTAATGCGTGAATACGGAAGACTCAACTTTACATATTTTTTTTTTTAAAAAAAGAAAGAAAAATACCACTCAGTTTCATGAGCTTCTGTCACTGTCTTCCCAAGCATTTCAGAAACGGTTTTTCCTTAAGAGTCAAAAAAGCTTACAGGCTCACGCACCGCAGGGTTAAGGGTTCATATTTTACATGTGCAATAGCGATTTCCTTCTCTCTACTGGAGCTAGCTGCATACTGATTACAGTGTCCCCGGGCTCTCGCGCACTTCGGACGTGGTTTTCGTCCGCCTTTAAACTCTTTCCACTAAAACCAAGTTTAATGACATGGCATCCTTTTGCTTAAGGCTATTTTAAACGCTGTTTCACCCTGGGGTCGTGGGGAGTGAGAACGTGAGAACACTGGACACTTCCGGGGTTTTGGAGGTGGCCTGAGCCATATGCCGGTGGCTGCATGTGGACTTGATGCTGGGATGTTTGTTGATGGACGCTGGGACACTCGTTCCCCGGCCTTAAGCAGTGAAGGAGAAGTCATTCTTGTTTGGGGAGGGAAAGGCTGGCTCTCTCGGACAGCTAGGCATCGCAAACTCTGAGGGTGAATGTAGAGTCTGGACCAAAGCCTGGAGGATGCTCCTACGGCCATCCCCTCACCGCTCTGGGCATAGAACAGAGGGCGTGTCTTGCTCACCAGTCCATGTCACCTGTTTCTGTCTGCCCTCTGCGCCCCATCACACTGCCCAGACAACAAGTGTAGACCCTGGGGGTTCAGACCTCAGCCAAGAGGAGGAGGAGGAGGAGAGGAGGGAGAGAGCCAGCTTTTGGCAAGCGGCTCCCATAATTGAAAGTCCCTCAACACAAACAATATGGGCATCTGGAGAGCCCCGAGCCTTCAGGCCTCTTGCTAAGAAAAGGAAGGGGGTTCTGTCAAGTCGGGGTGGGGGTTCAGAAAGGAGCAATTGGGAAGACACACTAACAACAAAAAACTGAGCTGAGACTAGAGGGCTAGCTCTGGCTGACCCTCCCAGGGACGGACGGCCCCACAGCAGTGGGTCACACAGGCCGGTAGGGTTTAGACCACACCCTAAGACGTCATCCACATCAGCACCGCAATCTCTGCTCCTCTCTGCTTAAGGGGGGCTGTGGGGAGGGGGAGCGCCTCTCCCAGGGGACACATGGGGCAGGGCTCTGCTTTTTAAATCTGAATGAAATGAAATCAAAAGGGCAGGAGATATCCCGTGAAGGGAACGGAACGTGAGGCCCGGAACGGACATCATGAAGCCGCTCATTTTATCCTTTTTCCCTCCTACCCCCGTAAGGGAACTGCAGGATCAGAGAGGGTGTCTCAGCCTGAGTCTGGCTGCCTTAATCCCTCCTCCCAGGGATGGAGTCACTTAGAGTGGGCTAGAAGGAAGTGTGAGATCTGGGAGAGCAGGGCCAGGAGGTCACTGGGACAACTGACCGCTCCTCTCCCGTCCCCTTGAAGGGTCACAAGACCACCCTGCTCAGCACAGAGAAGTCAGAGTGTGCAGTGGTCAGGTCAGTGAAGGGGAAGGGAGTTCATGGCCCCGGGAGGCTCCTTCCTCCAAGTGGCTGGTCCCAGCACCCCAGCATCCAGCACACAACCCAGGAGGGACCAGAGGAGCAGTTCCCAGTGGGAAAAGTGGAAGCTAGCCGAAGGCTAAGGGCCAGTGAGGGAAATACCTCTCCAAGTTCTCTGGGAACGGAGACAACCCAGTCCCTGGCCGTTCCTCAAGCTGCTCGTGGTCTTTGTCTCCTAACTGGTGACGACAAGAGTAGCGGACAAGAGTAGCGGACGCTACAGAGACCCTGCGGCTTCCACCCCGGACGATTCCAGAACACTGTTCTCCAAGATCTCCATCTTAGTCAGTGACGAACAGAAGCAACGGGGAAGGAGAAGGGGGAGGAGGAGGGGAGAATCAAAGAGAATAAAAAAAGAAAAGGGGTACCAGGTGCACCCCGCCTTGGCTTAAACACGGCAAGGGCCTTCTAGAACACACTCCGAGTACAGAAAGCAGGGAGCTCTCTAGCAGGAAAACGGCTTTGAGACAGCGCTCGCTGTTGGCTGAGAACGGACACTGGTGTCGGCACGACGTGGCACGCGGTCTCTTTAATTATTTTCTGAGGTTTTTCTTTTTTTTTTTTTATCAACCTTCCCCAGCCCCTTTCCAAACGAACCCTTTCCATTCCGAGCGCCACTAAGCAGGTACCAACCTAGACAAAAAAACAAAACAAAACAAAACAAAAAACAAAAAAAACACGAGTCTGCTCAGCCACGGAGGCCCTTCACGGGTGGGCAGGGCAGGGAGGGGCTCCCACAGGCTCAAGTCAGGGCGGCCACGAACGTCCCGAACCGGTTGGAGATGTCGGAGTGCAGAGACCGCCAGGTGGGTACGGAGGCGCGGGCCTTGGGGTCACCGTCTGTGCAGTGGACGCTCAGGCATTGCAGGTGACTGCCGGGCTGGGTGGCTGAGGCCTTGTTGGTAGGGAGGTCATGGGCTGTGGAGAAAGGAGACACTTGAGTCAGTGGCCAGTGGGAGACCCTTCGGGGTGAGGATGGTACAGGGGGCGATGAGGCAGCATCTGGCCCTCTTTCGTGGCTGGAGACGACCTCAGAGGCTCAGCTGTGAAGACTACCTAAGAAAAGCCCACCCCGCCACACCCACACCACCTCTAGGTCTGTCGCTCCCTGGGAGGCAGAAGATAGGAAATGACATCAGAGTTTGCCCATCTCTGTTTGGACAAAGACGACCAGACACCATGAGAGATAAAAGCCCATCTAAAACCCGCGTCTGCCTCTGAGGGTGCACAGGACTTCATAGACACCGTAAAGGAATGGGGGAGACTGTCTAGTCCCCTGGACAGACACTTGCTGTGGGCTTACTCTGCACTTAGCACATCCTCACATAGACACTCTAGAGCTAAGGGTGGTCATCCCACTTTTACAGCTAAGAAAACTGAGATCCAGAAAGGGGAATGGCCTGCCTTGGGGGACATGGAGGAGAATCCTATTGGCAGGATGGAGAAGGAGCCAGGAGGAACCAGCCTGGAACCACCCATGACAGGTAGAAGTCAGAGTGCTCTGTGGTCACAGCCCCATACCCTCCTCCCATCCAGAGGCTTCTGCTCCTCTTAAGGCACAGGGGATGGGCTCAGAAGCGGTGGCTTGGGGGTGGGCTGGCAAGGGAGGAGCCTATAGACACCTACTACGTCCTTCACCCCCCCCAGCCCTGCACTTTACAGACCGGCATCTGTGGCCCAGAGAGACACAGAAACCTGCCTGGAAACATACAGTTCTAACTGAGACCCCAGTCCTACAAAGGAACCCAAGTCTCGTCCTCTGAAAATGGAATGACCCAGGCACGTGGGCCTCACATGCATCAGTTATCAAGGCTATTACTATGTTCAAGTGTTTGTGTAAACTGTAAAGTGCCACGAAGTGCTGAAGTTCACTCAGCTGATTACACAGACCCAGAGCTACCACACGTCACAGTTGTCTCTGTGTCAGAGATATGCCTGAAGGGAAAGGCATTGAACAACCACTAACATGTTAGCAGGAGTTAGGACAGAGTACGTGTGTGTGTGTGTGTGTGTGTGTGTGTGTGTGTGTGTGTGTGTGTGTGTGCGTGTGTGTGTGCGCGCCCTCCTCCTCTGCTTGAGGTAGAGATGGGACAGATCAGTTTTCAGAGCACACTGCCAAGCCATGCTGGGCTCTGCCCTACTATGTTTGAATGACAATTTCCTGATTCTCCTTTGTCAGACGGTCGGTCGGGTACCCTGCCTAAGGCTCGGCTGCCAGGAAGGCTCAGAAAGCTAGGTTTGAATATGGGCGAATGGTGAATTCAGCAGACAAGCAGTAAGATGAAATTGGGGTGGGGGCCCAACTAAGACTAAGGAGGCGCACCCAGATACCGACCTCCATGACCCGATCACCCTCATCATTACAGCAGAAGTTGCCCACCCAACCCGCCCAGTACCTAGGATTAAGACATGTCCTCCGCCAGAGCCTGGCCCTAACAGAGTACTAAGCCCCACCCCCTGGGTCAGGCAAGCCTCTAGGACTCCGGGCTCTACTCCAGGGCTTCAAGACCTGCAAGGTGGGGAGAGAAACCTGCCTTGGCTTCTGCCCTTCCTCATTCAATCAACGAGCACGTGTCTGGGACCTGTTATCTCCCGGCCCAGGGATCCTCCTGAGTGACACCAGGCAGCACCACTCTGTGACCAATCAGGGCGGCTCAGGAGTGGCTGTCCCTTCTGAGTGACACAGCTCTACTGCTGTCTCTCTCGGGACCTTGTGATGGCCTGGTATACAGAGTGGCATACTGAGTATACGGAGGTCCCTGGTAGGGCTGCTGGGCCTGACCCTGAGAAGGTCAGAAGGGAGCCACCCAGAAACCCGTGAAGCCCCTCCTTTCCTAAATCTTGGTTAGGTGGTCTCCCTCCTACCCACCACATGGAGTCATCATCACTCATCTTGTAAAAGAAACTAAGGTTTCAAGCTCAGGTAGGTGTGGTTTGTGCCGGTGGATCCAGCCCCAGTGCACATTAGGATGGCAGAGACAGAGGACCCAGGTCCCTGAGCATGTGGGCCCCAGCTTGTAGCGATACAGTCCTCGCTCTGTTTGAGCCCACACATGCCTCGCTCCCAGCAGAATCCCTGCTTCCTGCCCCGAGTTATATTACTCCAGAGTACAATATCCCACGAGGGACCGGTCATCCTCTTAGGAGATGCGCAAAGCCATACCTGCATCCCTTACACACACACACACACACACACACACACACACACACACACACACACAGAGAGAGAGAGAGAGACAGAGAGCCAGAGAGAGAGAGAGAGGAGTGGGGGCAGGCACTGAGGAGTAGAGCAGAACCCCTCATCAAAGCAGAGATGAGCCAGGTGGGGCTCAGGACAGAAGAGACCCAGGCCCAGGTCTGACGGCAGGCCCCAGGCAGGTGACAGGACATAGGTATTTCTTAAGCATGTATGACTCTCAGGCTCCGATAAATCCATTCTCGGGTCACCCCCTGCCTCCATTCCCAGGCCTGACACTTCCTAAACTCTACCCTGATCTCAGAGCCAGGCAGTTGCTGTACCTGGTGTGGAGTCCAGTATTATTTAATTCCATCCCCTAACAAGCCAACAATGTACCGCCCTTCCTCCGTTTTGGCAGAGAGGAGGCGAGGGGGCTGGCCTAATGCCACAGATCATGGGTACAGAATTCCCCAGTCTCAGCAGGACCTTACGAGGCCATCAACCCCAGTCTACTATCCACACATAGGCCTTTTAGGAGAGAATGCTGTTCTTCAGCTCTTGACTTTGCAAGCATGGTTATATCACCCCATCTACAGAGTCATTACAGTGGAGGGACCCATCATGCCCTAGGATGGTGGCCCCTCGGGCTGTCAACTCACGGATGACAAATCTATCCCACAGAAGCTGTTCAAGTCCCAGCCTGTCCCAGCAGAGAAGACGCTGAGTCCCCAAGCCTCAGGTGGTGAGCACACCCAGGCCTCTATGTCAGCAATCCAGAGATAACACTATCCCCTCACCAAGCCCCTGGGGCTGAGGGACACCTGGGATCCCTGGGTACCTAGCGCTGACATCAGTTGTCTCTTTCTAGCCTGGGGTTCCTGGTAGGTGAGGGAACCCCCACACCTAGGCTGCTGGCCTATCTGAAATACTTGTTCCTCCATCTTCATTGGAAGGGCCATTGTGGGTGAGCCAGGCTCACAGCAGCTAAGGGACCTTGGAGCGGAAAGGCAGGCCTCATGCATACAGGTGAGGGTCTGTGTCCAGAGGGGAGGGCTCCCATCATACCACATACCCTGCATGAGCCTCACTGACAGTGGCATTTCAGAAGTTGGGGGCCATAGCTGACTGGCCAAGAAAGGCCAGGAGAGTTTGAACTGCACCTATGAGACACCATAGATTCCTCATGTCCACAGCCAGGGTCAAGGCTGGCTCTAGGCGGCCCCTGCAAGACCTCTCAAGGCCCTTCCTCACAAGACCAACCCTTGATGGCAGCAGACCCTGATGGCTTTGCCTCATGGCGTTGAGGTCAGAGCCCGTCCGGCTCACTCGCGGTAGCCACAAAGACCCATGTGGGCTTCTGTCTGCCGGGCTTCAGGCCACAGCGAGGCCACACGAGAGATATCAGCCACGGAAGTGAAGGAGAAGCCACGCAGTGAGGCCAGGAGTGCCGATGTCTCCTGGCTTCTCCTGTGGGTCCGACAGCAATGGCAGGCAGCACCCGTACATTGGGGTGTCTCTGTGTGTCACCCCTGGGCATTAAGATCCTGGAGTCTAAGAAATGGGGAGCAGCCAGGCAAAGGGGTCAGAGGAACCAGGAATGTGAAGGGCCTGACTTGCCTCCAGTGGCTACTGGAGCAAACTGGCTGAGGGCTGCCTGTCTCCCTCCCTCCCTCCTCCCCCCTCCCCCTCTCCTCCTCCTCCCCTCCCCTCCTCCCCACTCCTCTCATCCTCCCCTTCGCCTCCTCCTCTATCTTTCCTTTCTTCTTCTAGGTCAACAGTCCTGGCTGCACCCTGCTCTCTCCTGAAGCCCCAGCCAGGATCCAGCATGGGGGGCCATGCTCCTGCCTCGGTGGCTCTCCAGACCCATTCTACCTTGAGTCCTGGGATGGGGATTCTGGCCTGGCCTTCTGTTCTCTGCCCACCAGAGGGATGACAGAGATGGGAAACACGGGTGGAGTCCAGCTGCCGCCCAGATCAAGGACAGGCACAGAGGGGTGGTGGGTGACTCCACCTCTAGGCAGGTCCGCACGATACCCAAGCCTCCAGAAGGCCCAGGGCCTGTACTTGCTACTCAGTAACCCAGGATTTGGGGGCACCAGACCTAGAACAGTAGTGCTTTCGTCTCTGTGGGGGCTCCCTACGGCCAGCGTGAGGCGGAGCGGGTATTTTTAACTCATGGCTTATGTAAGAGGGAGTGTGGGCCTGAACAACAGCTAATGCCGCCCCCCACATTCACCTCGCCCGATTCCCACAAGGGGAAATATATTTTAAATTTCCTTTATTTGGACCCAGGAAGGGCAAAGGGAGAGGTGCTGTCTCCTGTGACTTTTGCCCTTGGCTGGGGCAGAGCTGCTGGGTCTCAGGGTTGGACCACTTCCTTTTCTCGAGACTGGCCACACCAGCTACAGCCTGCAGCCAATTTGTGCTCTCTGCATCTACTATCTGCAGGCCTAGACAGACCTCCCTCCTGCTTAAACCTTCCATGGCTCCCCAGTCCCCAGGACTGAGCCAGCCCTGACTTAAGCCCACCTCTTGGTCACACTGGCCACTTGGCCTCTGGTACCATCTGTCTCCTACTGTGTACAGTCCCTACACAAAGCCCTGTCCCTACCACACCCACACTTGTCCATCCCCTCTGTCTGCAGCACCCTCCCTCTGTACCCCTGCTGAATCCCACCTTCCTGCTCAGCTGTCAGACCCATGGGGAGTCCCCAACCCAAGGGGCCCTGCTGGCAGGCACAAAGGGAGGCAGTTGTGTGTCCAGACCCCTCCCCACAGGCTGCCATGGGATCAAACACCTGGAGACACAGGGCTCAGGGGGACAAGTTCCCTACAGCAGAGCCAGTCACTTGCTTAAGATGGATGATGGCAACACCACCAGCCTCTTGGATCTGTCCAAGAGCAGGTGCTTAGGAAGGGCTCCATGGTTCAAGGCCTTAGTCCTTGGAAGAGCCATTAAAGTTGTATGTGTGTGTGAGTGTGTGTATGTTTGTGTGAGTGTGTGTGTGTGTGTCTGTTGGCATGTGTGTATGTGCCTGTGTGACTGTATGTATATGTGTGTATATATGTTTGTGAGTATGTGCCTGTGTGTGTGACTGTATGTATATGTGCCTGTGTGTGTCTCTATGTGTATATGTGTAACTGTGTCTGTATGTGTATGTGTATGTGCCTCTGTGTGTGTGTGTGTGTGTCTGTATGTGTATGTGCCTGTGTGTGTCTGTGTGTGTGTGTGTGTATGTGTGTGTGTGTGTGTGTGTGTGTGTGTGTGTGTGTGTGTGTGTGTGTGTCTGTGTGTGTGTATGCATGATGTAGAGACCAGAATCCATATAGGTATCTTCCTCTGCCATTCTTAGTTTTTGAGACAGGAGCTCACTGTTTGGCTGTACTGATTGACCAGCAAGCCTCAAGGATCCTCCCGTCTTTACCTCCCAAACACCGTGGTTACAGACATATGCCACTGTGCCTGGCTTTGACGTGGGTGCTGGAGACAAACTCAGGTCCCCATGCCTGCATCCCCAGCATCTACCACCCGAGCTGTCTCCTCAGCCCACAGCTCCCTTCACCACAGTGCTAAGGCTTGTCTCCATGAGGCTGCTTCGGGACCTGGTGGGACAGGCCTATCACCCAACACTCAGGCTGAGGCTGGAGGACACCAATTCACACCCAGTCTGGGCTACAAACAGAGCTGTAGAGGAGCCTGAGGGCAAAGAGGACCACCTCTGCAGCCGGAGGGACCCAGCCTAGGAAGAGGAGCACCTCTGTAGTCGGAGGGACCCAGCCTAGAAAGAGGAGCACCTCTGCAGCCGGAGGGACCCAGCCTAGGAAGAGGACCACCTCTGCAGCCAGAGGGACCCAGCCTAAAAAGAGGAGCACCTCTGTAGTCGGAGGGACCCAGCCTAGAAAGAGGAGCACCTCTGCAGTCGGAGGGACCCAGCCCTAGGAGACAGGCCCATGGCTCAGCCGTCTGGGTTCAGGGACAAGAAGCACAAACCTCAGCCAGATGTGAATGGCAGAAGGTCCAGAGGCCCCCGCATGGCAGAGCCAGTCAAGAGTCCTACGGCCCACCCTCCCTTGACTCCACAGTGGGGCAGCTTGGCCCCCGGCTCAAGACCTGGGCCCCAGACCCTGAGTCTGAATCTTGGCTCTTTCCCTGCCTAGCTCTGCAACCTCAGGCAGGGTAACTTGCCAAGCCTCGGTTTTCCAATCTGTAAAAGGAATAAGAAATGGAGTTTCTTGGAGACAAAGGCCCTCTTGCTCCTGGCGCACAGTGAACGCCTATTAGGTATCTGCTGAATATCTTCATGACACCCTGCTCATTGTGTGGCCTTCTACAAATCACTCCCCCTCACTGGGCCTGTTCAGTCATTTCTGATGACCCTGACAGGTGGATGTACATCCTTTCTTTTTATAGGAGGGAGTGCAGCATAGCCCCTTTGTGCAGCCCAGGCTGACCAAAACTTAACAGCCCCTGCCTCAGCCTCCTGAGTGCTAGGGTCATGGCTTACACCCCATGCTAGCTGTGGTTAGCTCTGATTGCCAACTTGACAGAATCTGGAACCACCTAGGATATAAGTCTCCAGGATACCCGTGAGGGATTATCTGGATTGGGTTAATTAAGGAAGGAAGACTCGCCCTAAATACGGGCAGCACCATCACATGGGCTGAGGTCCTGGACCGAACAAAAAGGAGAAATCAAGCTGAGTGCCACCTTCCTCTCTCTCTCTCTCTCTGTTTCCTGACTGTGGTGTGGTGTGACCAGCCGCCTCATGATCACGCCACCACACCTTCCCCACCATGACAGACTGCATCCCTGAACCGTGAGCCAGAATAAAGCCTTCCTTCCATCAGGGTTTCCTACCACAGCAACAGGACCAGGAACTAGAGCACTGGCTGACCCACAGTCCTTCAGTTCCTTGGGAGTGAGTCCATCTTAAAGGCAGAGGTTGGGGCAGGACTGAGACCCCCCCCCCCCCCGACACTAGGGCCAGAGTTCGCGACCTACTGATTCAGGGACAGTTAACCTGCTGGTGACACCACACGGGATCTCACGAGGACCAGGGCAGGCAGCACCTGACCTCAGCTACCTGCCCACCCCCCACATTCCAGCCTCAGCTCTCCCTCCACAGTGCCCAGCTCCCAGGGTCATGTGACAAAGAGAAAAAGGAGGGAAATCAGCCATGCCTCTGTCACCGGCTGGAACAGCGACAAGAGTCACTGGCTCTGCTGACCTTGGGCTACCTCCACTGCCAGGGCACAGGAGCCCAATCAACAGCCCATTTCACAACACTGGAAACTGAGTCCGGGGAGTCTAAGCTCACAGCACTACAGCCACAGAGCTGATGATCAGTAGACCCACGCTGTCTGGTAGGGAGTCATCTGCAGAGATAAAAAAAAAAATGTCCCTGCCTGGGTGGCAGAGGCTGTGGCCACAGTGCCTCCCTCACAGGCCCTCCCCCCTTCTCTTCTTCTATCACCCTCCTCAGGACAGTACCCTCCTTGCTCTCTGGAAAGGATGCCCAGGCTCACACAGTGAGTTAAGAATCACCCAAGGTAGCTGCCTCCTTAACATTGCCTCACACAGGCTACACCCTTTGTCACGGGTCCTGAGAGAGGGCCCTGCACGCCCTTCAGCCCCAGCACAGGGCCAGGCTGGGTAAAAGCCTTGCTGAGGATCAGGAGTCCATGAGCCCAGCTTTTCAGGGCCCAGAAGAGTAATGACAGGCATTGTGGGGAAGCTGGGCAACCGACTCACACTGCCTCTGGGACAATGGCAGCTGTCAGTCAGATGGGCCCCCGCTGAGGGCAGAAAAGGGCAAAGTTGGGAGGGGAGGGTGCTGGGAGAGGGGACATAGGGACACAAGGACCGCTGTCCACAGGCTGAAGCTCTTCTGGGAGATTCTAGCCTAAAATGTGTCCAGTTGTCTCTTGGGACCTAGCTCCTCCAGCCAAAAGTTACCACCTCCCAGTCCCCCAAGCGTCAGTTCCTCGTCCAGGATGCAGGACCGAGAATGCACGGTTCCCAAAGGACAACCTCGTGTGTGCACCAGGTAACCTGCCACCTGTCACCACTACTGCTGAGTCCTGACCCCAGGGACCATGACTCTGCCTTTGGTGGTTCTGCCTTTTACTACATTGATGGGGACTGAGTGCTGGGTGACCTCAGACATGATTCTGCACCTCTCTGAGCTCTGAGGGTCTCACACTCTGCCTGGATGTGGTAACTTCAACAGTAGTGTGTGTAGAGAGTGGGTGATGTGTGTGTGTGGTATGTTTGTATATGTTGTGTATATGTATGTGATATGTATGTAATGTGTGCGCGTGTGCGTGTGTGTGCGTGCGTGCGTGTGTGCGTGCGTGCATTTGTGTGTGTGTGTGTGTGTGTGTGTGTGTGGTATGTTTGTATATGTTGTGTATATGTATGTGATATGTATGTAATGTGTGCACGTGTGCATGCGTGCGTGCGTGTGTGTGTGTGTGTGGTTTGTTTGTATATGTTGTGTATATGTATGTGATATGTATGTAATGTGTGCGCGTGTGCGTGCGTGTGCGTGCGTGCGTGCGTGTGTGTGTGTGTGTGTGTGGTTTGTTTGTATATGTTAGGGGTTGTGTATATGTATGTGATATGTATGTAGTGTGTGTGTGTGTGTGTGTGTGTGTGTGTGGTGTATGTAGAGGTGTGTGTGGCGGGAATAGGGGAGTGGCAGTGTGTTGGGTGTATGTAGAGGGTGTACCTGCAGGTGTGCGCTCCTGAGAGCACACTTATGGAGGCCCGAGAAGGATGCCCAGGTCCTGCTCCATCATTCCTGCCTTATTCCCTCAAAACAAGGTCTCTTGCTGGAGCTAGGATGGCTGGTAACAAGGCCCATCCATCCTCCTGTCTCAGCTCCCCATGGTGCTGGAGTTGCAGCCTTGTGTTTATCTGCCTAGCTCTCCACCTGGTGCCGAGACCTGAACTCCGGCCCTCAAGATGATGTACTCATGAGTGTCTCCCCGGCCCAACGACATTCCCTCTATCAGAGCAGACAGACCTGCCCATTTCTTTAGCAAACCAGCCTCATGGCTTTAACTGCAAGTATGGATTTCAGAAAATACATCTTCAGAGGGCTGATGTTCCAGATTGAGATGCCTGCTCCTCTGTGTGGGGTACCCCTCGGGGGGACAGTGGGGATGGTAACTGCCTGCCACCCACATACATTCCCACAGCTCAGGTGTTTCCCCAAAAAGGGGGTCTATGTGGATAATCATTCACACGCAATGCAGACAAAGGTCTGGGTAACCGATGCATAAGTGCCAGACTGTGGGGCTAAGGCCAACACAAATCAGCTCCCTGAATCTCTGCATCCTACCCTGAAAAGTAGGATTGGTTATTCCTGCCTGGCAATGAGGGGACATTAGGTCTTGGCTGTGCTGTGGGACAAGAGCCAGGGCTCCAGGAGGACTCGGGTTTGGGGAGGTGCGGGGGACAGATTTAAGGGCAAGCACAGAATTTTGCAGGAGAGGAAGAAGAGGGACATTCGAAGCCCCTTCACACAGCCTTGGACATCCAGGATGGGGACTCTGATTTACACTCGGGGGGGGGGGGGTTGAGAAGAACAGGCTGTAAGTTCAATGGGATCATCATGGGGTGTCTAGGAAGGAGCCTGGTCCTCCTGAGAGCAATGGGGAGCCAGGCAGGATTCAGAGCAAGGGCAGAATATTGGGAATATGTCGAGGTAGGTAAGAGTTTGCGTCTTCCTTACCCCAGTCTTGACTCGGAAAAACACACAATTCCTGGTATCTCTCAACCCTGAGCAGGCTGGAGATTGAAGCCTCTGTCACACCACCTGAATGACACTCTGGAAAAACTCTTGCCTAACTAGGCCAACCAGGAACCCTGGGCGGCTTCCAAGTCACACCTGCAGCTCTGAGTCCCTGGGTCTGCTCCCCAGCAGCCACACCACACCTCCCTCTGCCTCTGCAGTCATCATGGCCTACGCCTCACACCAGCAAGTCCTCCTTGAAGTTACAGGGAGGGAGACGGAGGCCCAGGAAAGGGAGCGAGCGCTAAGATACCCAGCATGGCGCACCAACAGGGCGAGGTGGGTCACAGCTCTGTTTCCCTGTGTGCGCAGGGAGATCAGACACAGGAACAGGGCAGCTAGGAGATTCACTCATGCAGGTATTAGCAATGACGGGCAGCAGTTGTGGCTAACAGCACCCCCCTGTCTATTCCCCAGCACTCACCGAGGTCCCTGTCTTGTCTCCTGACCCAGTCCCAGAGGTGCTTGTTTACCCCAGGCTGGCTGATCTCAGCTCACATCTGCAAGTGAAGTTTTGCTAGCACATAGCCTTGTTTGTGACATGAGTCTGGGCTTTCCAGATAAACCATAGTTAACCAAAAATCTGGGCGTCCTGTGACCCAGGCAAAATGAATCACTGCATTGTATAACCCACAAACGCCAAATATTAACTGGCACCTGTGCAGAGAAAGTTTGCCGACCTTCAAACCCGAGGCTCAAGTCTATACGAGGAGGAAATCACCAGCGTCTAGTGGGCACTTAACACATGCTCTAGACACCAGGTGAGGATGTTACACCATGACACTTAGGGGATCTGAAATACCCTTCTTGGTCAGTATGGCCCCAGCTTTCTTCTGACTGTGGACACCTTCCAACCTCCAAATGAAAAAAAAAAATCCATGAACTGGAACTGCTCTAAAAATGCTTTTGAATTAAAGGAAGAAGAAAGAAAGAAATCATTCCAGGAGTTCCCACAGAATACGAGAAATGGCTTCTCTGAGACACGGCAAGGCTGCCACACCAGGCCAGAAAAATCACCCTGGGAGCTCAGTCCCAAACTATAAGGACAGTGATGGCCAGACAGCCTAGGAGTCAATGAGCAGAGCACTGACCAGACCAGGCATGAATCTCTCAAGGCTGAGCTCCTTTTGAGACGGGCTCTCACACAGCCCAGGCTAGCCTTGATCTCCTTGACCTTGTCCACCTAACGTCCACCTCCCCAGGGCTGTGTGTGTGACCAGGCCCGTTTATGTTTTATTAAGATTCGAACCCAGGGTTTCGTGCACGCTCGGCTGGCATTCTGCCAACGGAGCCACATCCACAGCCCCGGAGGACCCTCCTGACAGCCTGTGAGAACCAGAGCCACGTGACCGAAAGTGACACATGACAGGCTAGATTTGAACACAGGTCTGTGGGAGCCCATGACCTGTCGTGCTGAACAGGCCCCTGGACTTAGAAGGAGCCGTCACGTCTGTCCATCACAGCCGTGGGGACGGACATCTCTGGATGCTTGTGTTCCGAGCACTCATCCTGAGCTCCTACTCCCCAAGGCCTCAGTGACAGCCGGGCTCTACGGACCCTCTGGGAAGAGGAGTACCCGGTCTGATTTCTCTCTCACCCGGCTCTCCTCTCCCACTACAGAAAGCCAGGTGCCAGCTCTGCCAGAAGCTGGCAGCGTGACCTCAGAGACGCTGCTTGCCAGTCTCTCAGCTTCTACCCCTTTTGTAAGAGGAAGGTGAGAGTCAGCTGACAGAACCCTGACTCCATGACCTGCAGAAGCCTCCCGTGGGTGTCTCCCACCCCCACCCGCCCTGTGGACTGCTGGGAAATGTTCCTTAATCTCTCCCTTGGGGGTGGGAGAAAGCTTGAAGGATGGAGCCCTGGTGACTGGCTTAGCTTTGAGTTCCTAACTGGGCCTGCAACACCCAAGTGCAGTTTCCGGCATAACCTAGGAAGGTGGGGTGTGGACTCCTAGGGGAGCAGAGGCCTCCGAGGGAAGAGGCAGGTACAGGGGTGGGGGCCAGTGACTGAGTCAGCCTGTCCTCGCCTTCTGTCAGATGTCCCCCTGGACAAGACACATTTTTGTTAACACCCACGCTCCACCTCGGGAGGGATTTTCTCTGTTTGGCTTATGTCTCTAGGACACACGCACCGGATTAAAGCCCAGAGCTTCTCTTCCAAGGGCAGAGGTCCAAAGTTCCTTGTCCCTGGGACCTTCTAGAGAAGACAGAGAAAGACCCCCCGACGACAGTGGATAGGTGCTGTACAGCAGGGAATCGAGGGTCAGGCCGATTAAGTCATGGCAGAAGAGTGACTAGATCCATCAAAGACACTCTGGGAGCGCGATCACGGGTCTTCACAGCCCACCGTCACCAAGGAGTGGCAGCACCGTTCCAACCTTCATTCACCTTGCTGGGCCCTGCTGTCCCCTCTCTCCACCTGGCTCATTTTCCTGCGTGTCCCTTAGCGAGGCCGTCCACGCCCCTGGTTGCACCTGGTGCCACAGACTGGAACAGGGTACCCCGATATCTCATACTCGCCTGTACAACTCAACAGCGCGACTTCTCTATACCAAGGGCCCTGTCTTCCGCTCTCTGGGCTGGCTTCGGACCTACTGCACACAGTAGGTCTTGTCATTTGCCAATTCCTGAGGAAGCCCTGCCACCACTCCGGGCCTCCAGGCCAACATGAGTAGGAACTTGCAGAGGAAGTTGCTGCCAGGGGGCTGAAGACACAGGACTTCCTGAGGGGCCACGGTGCTGCCCCAGGCTCACAGACAGGGGGACACCCTGCTTCAGAGCCTGGATCCTAGAATGCTCCCTGTGGGCTTTAGATACAGAGAGGAAGAGGAGAGGAGGCTAGACCTCAGCACGGGCTGAAAGGTGCCCTGGGAAGACCCTGTGCCCAGCCCGCCTGGCTGTGGCATGGTTGCCTGGGATGACGTTCTCTGAGTGATACTTAAGTTGACTTTAGGCAGGAGAATGAGTTCCCCAGCTTTGGACGAGGCAGGGTAGATCTGGGGGTGGGGCAGGGGCATTGGTTCTGAAGGACAGAGAGAGGAGTGGAGAGAATAAAAACAAGGATGAGAGAGCACACGCAGCTGAATAGAGAGCATCCATTTAGATGACTTTGCCAGGAACGGGTACCACCTTCCCCACTCCTAAGCCTCATGTACATACA
This sequence comes from Peromyscus californicus insignis, assembly GCF_007827085.1. Lineage (NCBI taxonomy): Eukaryota > Metazoa > Chordata > Mammalia > Rodentia > Cricetidae > Peromyscus > Peromyscus californicus. The sequence goes on along the minus strand of NW_026294540.1, from coordinate 1,493,688 downwards.
GCCGTAGAGGGAGAACTCTGTTCTTTTCATAGTCTTCAGACCCCCATTCAGGGAGACAGAACAACTTGCTCAACGCCACCCATCTCCACCACACACTGCCATGAGACCCGGCCAAGTCCTTCCCCACACCTCTTCCGGCACCATCCCACACCAGAGGCAGGCGAGTGAAAGGGAAGCTGGGAGGCAGCCATGGGTCTCCCGCTGTCCTAACTCCAGGCACCCTCCTTCCCTCGCAGCTACCCACCGTACACCGGGAACCACCTGGCTGTTTCCTGGGGCCCTGGGAAACGAGAGCCTGCACATCCAGTCTCCGACACTGAGCACCAAGCCCCTGCCCAGTGCAGCTCAGCACTCTGGAAAGCAGCTCTCATCCCCAGAAGAGGCCAAGTCCCAGAAGAGAACAGCAGGGCCCAGGCAGGCAGCCACCCACCCAGGAACACATGCAGAGGAGCTGGTTGTTGGGAGGCAGAGCCAAAGCCAGGACTGTCTATCTCTGTTGCCAAGCAACAGACTCTCACCTTAGGACCCACCTGAGCTCTTGGAATAACACTAGCAAATCATCTTGGAATCAAGTCAGGCAGTGGTGGTGCACGCCTTTAATCCCCGTACTCGGGAGGCAGAGGCAGGCGGATCTCTGTGAGTTGGAGGCCAGCCTGGTCTCCAGAGTGAGTTCCAGGACAGGCTCGAAAGCTACACAGAGAAACCCTGTCTTGAAAAACAAACAAAGAAACAAACAAACAAAAAAAAGAGACAGAGATCTTGGAATCAAGAACCCCTAGAGGCCAGAACTGGGGTATCCCGAGGTTACCCCTCCATCCCTACATGCGCACACACTAATTACTCTGACATTTCTAAATTAAATGAAATTTAGGAATGAGACTCAACCCAGCCATGCCAGCCAGTCCCACAACTGCAGGGGGCCAGTGGAGACTACATGGATTGTGGTAGCAGAGGACATTTCCACTAATCCAGATTACTCTGCCAAGTCCATTCCAATCTGTATCAAGGGCTAGCATGACAAATGTTTTTCCTACAAAAAAATGTTACCATTTCCTAACAGGAAGATCCTTCCACTGAGCCACACCTGAGGCCAAGAGGCCCTGGGGGCGTTTTCTAGGGTTATCAGACATCCTTATAAACCACAGCACTGGCTGCTATGGACCCTAGACCCAGCTTCAGTTTTTATCCACACGGTGTTACAGGCAGTCAAGACTAGTCAACCTAGATTAACACATGGCACTGAATCTGAAATATTAACCTCTGCCCATCACAACAAAGGGGAAATGGAGGTCCAGAGTAATAAAATGACCAAGCCAAGGTCACCTGGTAGGGACACACTTCCCGTGCCAAGTGTCACTGGCAGAGCATTC